>NC_091474.1:25592348-25892348 GCF_036971445.1 Narcine bancroftii
TACTCTGTTTCTACTATTAAGCACTGGCGTTTTGATGTTACATTATTGCAAGATTTAGACTTCGTTAAATTTATGAAAGAACAAACTTTTTCTTTTCAACAAATTACACTACGGAAATTTCTTATGGAATATTGTGGGATACATTCAAGGCTTATATTCGTGGTCAAATTATTTCTTACTCAGTAGCTTTGAAGAAATGCATCAAAAACAAGATTCATCTATTGGTTGAGAAGATTAAAGACATTGATAAGAAATATGTGACTGATCCTACTGAAGAACTTTACAAACAAAGAATTGAACTGCAGATGGAATATAATTTGTTACTTACATCTTCAATTGAAAACCAGCTAATTAGATCTAAATCTGATTTTTATGTGCATAGTGAGAAATTGGGTAAACTGTTGGCTAATCAACTGAAGAATATTTCAGTTAGACGCCAAATTGTGGAGATTCGCAAACAGAATGGAGAACTGACTGTTAACCAGGAAGAGATAAATCAATCTTTCCAAAATTTTTATACATCCTTATATAGTACAGAATCCCCTCAAGACCTTAGTAATATGTTTAATTTTTTAGAACATTTGAAATTCCCAAAAGTATTACCTCAAGATAACTTAGAATTAAGTAAACCCATTACAGATTCGGAGATCAATAATACTATTTTCTCACTGAACTCGGGGAAAGCACCAGGTCCCGATGGATATTCTGTGGAATTTTATAAAGCTTTTTCTTCTACTCTCTCTCCCTGGCTGATTAAGATGTTTGATGAATCTATCACATTGGGTAAACTACCACAATCATTTTACAGAGCTACGATTTCTCTAATCTTGAAAAAAAAATAAAGACCCGACCGAATGTTCTTCTTATAGACCTATTCTTTGTTGAATGTTGATTCTAAGATCTTCTCTAAAATTCTAGCGACAAGGCTAGAGAAGATATTACCATATATTATCTCTGAAGACCAGACTGGATTCATTAAAAATCGTTATTCCTCCTTTAATATTAGAAGATTGATGAATATTATTTACACTCCTTCACATAAGTCTTCAGAATGTGTTATTTCACTAGATGCTGAGAAGGCCTTCGATAGAGTAGAATGGCCTTATTTATTTACAGTTCTTGAAAAATTTAATTTTAGTCCGATATTTATATCTTGGATTAAACTTCTTTATAATTCCCCAGTTGCCTCGGTTTTTACTAATACCCAAAGATCACCATATTTTCGATTATTTCGGGGCACCAGGCAAGGGTGCCCCCTTAGCCCTTTATTATTTAACTTAGCTTTAGAACCTTTGGCAATTGCTATCAGAGAAGCACCCAATATTACTGGTATTATTCGTTGCAGGGATATTCATAAAGTATCACTATATGCAGATGATTTATTGTTATATATTTCCAATCCTGAAAATTCTATTCCTGCAGTTTTATCTTTATTAGCCCAATTTAGTAATTTTTCGGGATATAAACTGAATTTAAATAAAAGTGAATTATTCCCTTTTAATGGATGGGTCCCCTATTTATGATAGTTTACCTTTTAAAATAGCTAGAGACCATTTTATATATTTAGGGATTAAGATTACTAAAAAAACATAAAGATTTGTTTAGGACTAATTTTTTCCCTCTATTGGACCTGATCGGCAGTTTACTTACCAATTGGTCACCATTATCCCTATCCATGATAGGCCGAATTAATGCTATTAAGATGATGATCTTACCTAAATTTTTATATATATTCCAAGCTATACCTATTTTTGTTCCTAAATCTTTTTTTGATAAGGTCGATTCTAAATTGTCCTCGTATATCTGGCAAAACAAGAATCCTAGATTGGGGAAAAAATATTTACAGAAATCTAAACTAGAGGGAGGGTTGGCATTACCCAACTTTAGAATTTATTACTGGGCAATTAATGTTAGTTACTTAAGGTATTGGTTGAATTATTCAGAATTATCTCTAAATCCCCATTGGGTAAATTTAGAAATTAAACCGATACAAAAATTTTTCAATTAGCTCTATTTTGGGAGCTGCTCTCCCTTTTACTCTTACTAAATTATATAAACAAATTGATAATCCAATGGCTAAACATACACTACGTATATGGTTTCAATTCCGGAGATTTTTTGGCCTAAGTCATTTTATCTTGGAAACTCCTATTGTACTAAATTTCCTTTTTCATCCTCTCTAATTGATCAAGCTTATTTACTCTGGAAAGTTAAAGGTATAACATGCTTTTCGGATTTATTCTTGGATAACTCTTTCATGTCATTTGAACAATCATCCATGAAATATGATTTACCTCGATCTCATTTCTTTCGATATTTGCAGATTAGGAGTTTCTTAGTTTCGACTTTACCCTCTTTTCCCAATCGGGAGACTACGACTGTTTTAGAGGATATGCTATATTCAAAATTCCCTCCAAAAGGTGTGGTATCTAAATTATATAATATAAGTACAAAAATAAATTCTGGGACTTTGAAAAGTTTAAAAATGATTGGGAAAGAGAACTCAACCTTCATATTTCTAATGAAAATTGGAATAAAATTCTGCGACTGGTAAACTCTTCTTCTCTATGTGCAAAACATCACTAATACAGTTTTAAAGTTGTTCATAGAGCTCATATGTCTAAAGATAAAACTCCATCGCTTTTATTCTCATATCGATCCTATATGTGATAAATGTCAATTGGAAATAGCTTCCCTTACACATATGTTTTGGTCCTGTCCCTCTTTACAGAATTATTGAAAGGAAATTTTTTCCATTATATCTACTGTTTTGAATATTGATTTACAAACACATCCATTACTGCAATTTTTGGATTACCTATGATAGATTTGACTTATTTATCTCTTCCTGCAGATCGTATGATTGCTTTTCTTACACTAATGGCTAGAAGATCTATACTATTAAATTGGAAAGAGGTAAATCCTCCCACTGTTTTCCAATAGTTTACCCCAAACTATACTATGTTTAAATTTAGAGAAAATTAGAAACTCTGTCTATGAATCCCCTTCTAAGTTTGAGTTAACCTGGCGACCATTTATTCAATATTTTCATTTGTGGTGAGTTGATCTGGCTCTGTTTTCTTTCTATGATTATGTATGATAATTGGGCTGTAAGATGAGATCGGAGTGATCGGCGTGGTTTAGCTATATCTGTAGGGTTTTTTTTAAAGTTTTTTTTAAGTTTTTTTTTAAATTCAGATTTGTTTTTTCTTCTTTTTTGGGTTTTTTTTCTCTTTTTTCATATATTGTTATTAATTATATCTTTTTTTTTAGAGATAGTTCACACTCTAAACTGATCAAAATTTTTTTTAATGATATATTTTTATTCTGTAATATTATTGATTAATATCTCTGTATTAATTCATTACTTACTATGTATTTTTTTATATCGCTTTGAACTGTATGTGTTTATAAATTATAATAATAATAAAAAGATTGAAAAAGAAAGAAAGAAAAGAACCCTCCATCTTATCCCATTGCCTGGATGAGATGGTCTTGTTTCCCAGGTTAGGGAAGTCTAAAATTAGCATTGATTTTGGATGAAGTGAAATATTTAGGGGGGGGGGGGGGGGGAAGAGAGAGTCTGAGGAGCACTCTTCAAAGTATGTCAAACAAGCATTTAAAGATTCAGTAATTTTGAGCGGTACTGAATAGGAAAGAGCAATATGGGCCAAATGCAGGCAATTGAAACTAGCTTAGACATGGTAAAACTGACAAGCCATTAGTCTGGAATTTTGATGCAGAACAATTGCAGCTTCAATGGCTGAAAGTGGTTGGCTGTGGATAGAGTTTTCTTGGCCATCACCTTCCACTCACCAGGCTCTGCATTCAACAATTTCTATTAGCTGCCACAAAATTCCTCTCAGCATTTCAGTGACAGGTACCATTGGAATTCCCTGGTCTACCTTTGTCCCCTTCAACTTCAACCTTTGCAGCATTTTCCCATCTAATTGAATTTGCTAGACTGTACATGTACTTTATCATCCAGCATCCTCATCTTTCTAGATGAGGCAGTGACCCTACCAATCTCCTGTCTACCACTCAATATTTAAAATATTGTCTCCAAACAGATTTTGTAACCACTTTATAGAGAGCACCTGCATTCAGAAAACCTACTACTCCAACTCCATATCCCATTTGGATTGTCTGGTCTCTTGGTACTCTTACCCTCGAAGGGCTCAGGCCCAAAATGTCGTTAATATATCTACCTCCTATGGACATTGCAAGACTGGTTGAATTCCTTCAACATTTGATTTTTCTTACACTTGTAACGTCTTCCATCCAGACACAGCCTTTGAGGCTCCAATTTCTATACCTTCAGGTAACTAGATTCCGATTTATTGTCAGTATATATGTGCCATCACATACAACTTGGATTCTTCCTGCAGGTCAAGCAGAATAACTACTTAATGGTAATTTTAATGAAAACTACACAACTTTCACATGTAAACAAAGAATTGAGAGAGGAAAGAAAGCTTCCCATCTTTATTACAAGTGGCTATTTTTGTCAGTCATCCAGATGCAATGTTGGATCATTTTATTTCCACGAGTATAGCTGCAGATGCTTGGCACCTCTCACCGTCTTCCTGTTAACAGCCTCAATAATCCACTTTTTCCCCTTGCAGATAAGTCTAACTCTATGTTAGGGCATAGATTTAAGGGGGAGGGGTGACGACTTGAAAGGTCCTTGAGCACCTTTTCACCAACCCCTCACGGAAAGGAACAAAGTATGAGGAACGAGGATATCAAACTGGTACAAAGGTAAAAGGAACAACTTCACACGAGCAGTGCTGAACAACCAGAGGAACTGCTCACGCTAACCATCTACAAAATCATTTCTTAAAGACAAACAGCCATTTTGGACCATGAGTCCACGCCATCCAATTAACCTTCAGGCCTGGTGCATTTCAAATGGTGCTTTATTAAGTATGTGAAGAGGAAGAAATTGGTTTGGTCTAAAATTGGCCCTTTGAAAATGGGCAAGGGTGAAATTATTACCGGAAACAAGGAGATGGCAGAGGAATTTAACAAATACTTTGCAACTGTCTTCACCAAGGAGGATATAGGTTATAGTCAGTTAGGGGGTAGTGGTCATGCGGTACCAAGAGACTTGGGGAACTTTACTGGGGAGGTAGGGGATCTAATGGATATCCGGATCCAGAAGCAGGAGGTTATGAGTAAATTGTTGGGACTGAGGGCTGATAAATCCCCAGGGCCTGATGGGCTGCATCCTAGGGTGCTTAAAGAGGTGGCTATGGAAATTGTGGAGGCACTGGTCGACATTTCCAAAGTTCCATAGATTCCGGGGAGGTCCCTGAGGATTGGAGAGTGGCTGATGTGGTGCCGCTTTTTAAGAAAGGAGGGAGGGAGAAAACGGGAAATTATAGACCGGTTAGCCTGAGATCAGTGGTGGGGAAGATATTGGAGTCCATCATAAAAGGAGAAATAGCAGAACACTTAGTCAGTAATAATAGTATAAGGGCTAGTCAGCATGGATTCCTTAAGGGTAAGTCATGCTTGACTAACCTTCTGGAATTTTTTGAGGATGTGACAAAGAGGGTGGACTCGGGAGAGCCAGTGGATGTGGTGTATTTGGACTTCCAGAAGGCCTTTGATAAGGTACCACACGGGAGTCTAGTGGGCAAGATCAGGGAGCATGGTATTGGAGGTAAGGTGCTGACATGGATAGGAAATTGGTTAAGAGCTAGGAAACAAAGGGTTGGAGTAAATGGGTCTTTTTCAGAATGGCAGGATGTGACGAGTGGAGTGCCTCAGGGATCGGTGTTGGGTCCTCAGTTGTTTGTAATTTATGTTAATGATTTGGATGAGGGGATTATAAATAACATGAGCAAATTTGCAGATGACACTAAACTGGGTGGCGGTGTGAGGAGGATGTAAGGAAAATGCAGAGGGACTTGGACAGGCTGGAGGAGTGGGCGGCTAAATGGAAGATGAATTTCAATGTGAACAAATGTGAGGTTATTCATTTTGGGGGAAGTAATAGGAAAGCTGAGTATTATTTAAATGGAGACAAGCTAGGGAGTGGCGAAGTGCAAATGGATCTGGGTGTACTTGTTCACCGGTCACTGAAGGCTAGCATGCAGGTTCAGAAAGCTGTGAAGAAGGCAAATGGAATGTTGGCTTTCATAAAGAGGGGATTGGAGTATAGGAACAGAGACGCCCTTCTGCAGTTATACAGGGCCCTGGTGAGACCCCACCTGGAGTATTGCGTCCAGTTCTGGTCTCCAAACTTGAGGAAGGACATACTAGCTATAGAGGGTGTGCAGCGCAGATTTACAAGATTAGTTCCAGGGTTGGCAGGGTTGTCATATGCAGCAAGGCTAGAAAAACTGGACGTATCCATTGGAGTTTAGAAGGATGAGGGGGGACATGATTGAGGTATACAAAATCATCAGGGGGATAGACAAGGTGAAGTCTGATTACTTGTTCCCAATGATGGGGGAGACGAGGACTAGAGGGCATAGTTTAAGAATACAGGGTAGGCCCTTTAGGACGGAGATGAGAAAACATTTTTTTACCCAGAGAAGTGTGAATCTGTGGAATGCTCTGCCACAGAGGGTGGTAGAGGCGGATTCGCTGACTATGTTCAAAAGAGAGTTAGATAAGACTCTTGTGGGTAACGGAGTTAAGGGTTATGGGGATAAGGCTGGAAAGGGGTACTGATGGTAATGATCAGCCATGATCTAAAATGGCGGTGTTGGCCTACTCCAGCTCCTATTGTCTATTGTCTAAATCGGAGCCCCTGGGGAAAACACAGGGAGAACGTAGAAAGTGAGATTCAAACTCTGGTCCTGTAAAGGTGTTATTAGACTAACTGCAACGCCAACAGTGTCGCTCCATATGCGTGCAACTATTTATTTGTATCTATGAATACTTTTCCTACATATTGTTTGTATGTGATTAGGTCTGGTTGCGTGTCTGCATGTTTTGCACCGAGGACTGGAGATCGCTGTTTCATTGGTTGGTGACAATAAACTTGAATGAAGGTGTTATTTACAATGAAAGACTTGCTACTGCTTCCCTCCTGTGTCAAACTAATAAAAGCTTCTGTACAATTAATGTTTAAAGTGATGCATGGACAAGCACGTAGGGAATGGTTTAGGATTCAGGCAACTGGGACTTGCTTGGTCAACTTCTTGCTTGCTTTGGGACACCTCTTTCACTCCGTGGGTGGGTAGATGAAATGAAGAGTGGAAGGCAGGGACAATTCCACCATTTCAAGATTCATATCATTATTACACAGTTATTGCCTCTTACAGTCAGGGAAAGAGGAGCAAAAGCTCGCAGCTTCCATCCCACTGTTCCAAGAGAATGTAGGCAGAGAGCCGGATGGGAGAGATGTGGGCGAAAGGATACGGACCCAGGTTTTACATGCCGGGGACACCACGACTAATACCCGCAGCGACCCTGGACTCCCCCCCCCCCGCCCCCTAACCCAATCCCCAGCACGTCCCGTGCGGCCCTGGACCCCCCCCTGACCCAATCCCCAACACGTCCCGTGCGGAACATCACCATGTCGCCATCTGCTTCGCTGGGCGCCCAGCCGCAGCTCACGTGACCTCTCTCTCCCCCGCCCCCCCCCCGCGTCGATGTCACTTCCGTTGTCAGGGCGAAGGACCGAGCGTGGGTTCCGGTCTGGAGTGTTGGTGGCGTTGGTTGGAAGCGGCAGGAGATGTGGCGTGGAGGGAGTTTCCCGAGGGCTCGCTGCGGCCCGGGGAGCGCTGTGTCGGCGGCTGCGCTCGTCGCGGGGCGGGGGGCCGACGGTCGAACAGGGTGAGAGGGAGAGAGGGAATATGAGGGAGGGTTGGGGTTCTAACAGAGGGAAAGAGAACAGCTTTGATCATATAATGGAGAGGGGAGCAAATTTATAGACTGAATGATCATCTTCGTTCTTTAGCTCTGAACTAGGGTACGTCAAATCTGTACAAACAAGGGCAATCCTTGATTTATTTTTTTCAGGCATTGAACTCTGGACAAATCAGAGATTTTGGGATCTACATTTAATCAGCAAATGTTGCTAGGAGTGTGTTTGAGGCTCTGGCCAATGACTTTATGATGTGTGCAAAATGACACTAAAGTGTGGTGAACCTTTGCAAACTGCTCACCAGATTGTGAGGAGCAGATTTCACTCGAGACAAAAACTGAGAACAAGGAACATTTATTATACTATTACAACAATGCGAAGTTGGGTGCTTCCGCTTACCCTGGGAATACACTGATACTGGGGCTTACCCAACTTTTTATACATTTCATTTCAGTACAGAGGTCCCTTCCCCCTTAACATTCTTTTGCCTCCTGGATTGGTTTAGCATTCGGTAATTCTGTCTACGTGTATTCTAACTTCTTATCAGTTTATGTGTCTTCCTGCAAACTTGTTTACCAGGAAATATCATGTCTTTGTTCTTTACTCATTAATCAACCCCCAAGACTTGCTAAATCTATCTACTTGCTATCCTGTTTTGAGGACCCCTATTTTATTATACTTGTTTAAACCTTCCTCACATTCCAGTATCCCTTCACCCTGATTTAACCCATCATACTTCATTCTTAATTAGCACTTACTTGACTCCTCATATTCCAGTATCCCTCACCAGATCTTCTGCTCTCCAACTGTTCCTCACTCTTAACACTATCAAGATGACTCTTTCTGTTCTTAAATTCTCTTTGAACAGTAAAATTATGTTGGCATTGCTTCATTCCAACTGCTCTCTCTGTAACTACATATGAGATGTCAGCCTGTGAAACAACCTCTATCACTGCATCTCAGTGCACGCAGTAGTAAAATTGTACTTGAAAGGCCTAATGATCTGCTGAACTTCACCACTGACTCCATTTCCTTGAACTCTAATTTTAAAACTCTGCTTTTCTAGAGAACCAGATGTCAAAGGTTCAAGGAAATGAACTTCGCCCTCTGTATTTGGATTTCCAGGCAACAACACCACTGGTACAAACATGTTTTTTTTTAAACTTTATTCTCTAGGATCGGGTTATGATTGACAATTTCTGCATTTATTGCTCATTCTTTGTGCCTTTGAGAAGGTATTGGTGAGTGGCCACCATGAACTGTTGTATTCCCACAGCCCTGTAGGTAGGGTGCTCCAGGATTTAGGAAGTGATGTATTTTCACTTTGGGATAGCATGCTACTGAGTGTGTCAACCTGTGAATGGTGCTGTTCTCAAGTGTCTGTTGCTCTTTTTCTTGGTAGAAGTGCTTTGGGACAAAGTAATTTAGCCAAGTAACTGCAGGGTAACCCAAACCCTATTGCACTGAATGGTGAAAGGAATGAATGACTGGGGGTTTGAATGGGAGGGGCTTGGAAAGGGGCAGCATAGTTAGCACAATGCTGTTATAGCTCCACCAACGTGGGTTCAAATCTGGCACTGTCTGTAATGAGTTTGTACGTTCTCTCTGTGTCTGTCTGGGTTTCCTCTGGGCATAGGGATTACTTAAAGTGGTATGTGAGTGGGTGTATTAGGAAGGGTTGTGGCTGTCACATGACAGCACTGCCCCCTACCGAGTCGGAGGACACACCAGCTGCCAATTAAGGTTTGGTTATGCTCCACCCATTAGTGCACACCTTGCTGTGGAGCCATGTAAATTACCTGGACTGCCTTCTCCAGTCTGCCTGTACTTGGCCTTGGGCTGTTACATTGGCTGTTGTCATTGGATTAATCTTCCAGGGCCATTGGTTCCTTGTAAATGATCTGGGCTTGTTCCTCCAGCACTATAAAGGTGCCATGTGCTCTTTGTTCCCCTCTTTGCCAGCTTGGGACCACCCTGCTTCACTCCAGGCCTAGAAATGTGGAAGCGAGCTGGAGAAACTGTTGGTAAGATGTGCACTGTTAAAAGGGTTGGGAGTGTTTAATTACTGTCCCTTGTAGCGTAGAGCCGTGGCTGTACCGTCGGGGGGGGGGGGGGCATCATAGTGATTTTTCCTTCATCATTGTATGTACCAGTTCATTGCATGTGTGTGAAATTTGTTCCCACACTATTTTTCCACGTTCGTTATTAATTGTCTGCTATTTCTTTCCCACAGCTGGTGCAAACTGTGTCTGTGTGCGCACTGCATCAGTTACCATTTCCCACACTTGCCTTCTGTAAATAAAATAGTTCCCCTTCAAAACTGTGTTCAGAGTCCTTGCCTTTGAGACCTACTGAATCTGTTTCCTTACTCATAACGATGGGGAAAAAAAGGTGCAGACCACTGAAATAAACCCATCAGCATGCATGCTAGTTAATAGAAGGTTTTACTTGAAGGTTTAAAAGAAATTAAGTTTTGAACTACATCAAGGTGTCATTTGCATTTTAATCTAATTTTCAGAAGCCCTGTAGAATGTTTTAGTCCGTATAGAAACTGTAAATGTCCTCTGGCCCTTTAGTGGCCACAGCACATTTAAGTAAAAGCCTTGTATTCTTTTCACCTCACGTGACATAAATATTTTTTTATGTAGCTGGTAAGAGAGAAGTACGAGAAAAAAAAACTTGACTGTTTCACGGGGAAGAGGGCCCATAAACTTTGAGCAGAGTCCTAGGTCGCTGATGCCATTCTAGTGGTGCTGTTGCCAAAAAAAGGGTTGAGAATGACTTGTTTAATACATTCTGGGAGCAATCATAAAATTCGTCCCAATTGTAAGAAATCATTATTTTTATTTTATGTATGGCTCAGTAAAAGCCGATTCTGGCCATTTAAACCCCTTCTGCCCAATTCTGCCTAAATTGACCTACAACTCCTGTATGCTTTTGAAGTGTGAGAGGAAACCGGAGCACCCAGAGGAAGCCCATGTAGTCATGGAGAGAGTGTGCAAACATCTTACAGAGAGCACTGGATTCAAACCTGGATTGTTGATGGTGTAATAGCATCGCACTAACTGCTACGCTACGCTAACCATGGTGACATGTTTTCTGGGTAAATGTTAAGTCCAGTTTACATGCTGCAGGGTTGCTGAAATAAATAACAATCAGTTTATACATTTTTTTTTACTGTAGCCACTTGGCCACAGATTTATAGTTTTATCTCTGTCTTTGAAATGCAGTGTTCTTTTTCTTCTTTGGCTTGGCTTCGCGGACGAAGATTTATGGAGGGGTAATGTCCACGTCAGTTGCAGGCTCGTTTGTGGCTGACAAATCCGATGCGGGACAGGCAGACACGGTTGCACCAGTTGCAAGGGAAAATTGGTGGGTTGGGTGTTGGGTTTTTCCTCCTTTGTCTTTTGTCAGAGAGATGGGCTCTGCGGTCTTCTTCAAAGGAGGTTGCTGCCCGCCGAACTGTGAGGCGCCAAGATGCATGGTTGGAGGCGATATCAGCCCACTGGCGGTGGTCAATGTGGCAGGCACCAAGAGATTTCTTTAGGCAGTCCTTGTACCTCTTCTTTGGTGCCCTTCTGTTTCGGTGGCCAGTGGAGAGCTCGCCATAGAACATGATCTTGGGAAGGCGATGGTCCTCCATTCTGGAGACGTGACCTACCCAGCGCAGTTGGATCTTCAGCAGCGTGGATTCTACGCTGTCGGCCTCTGCCATCTCAAGTACTTTGATGTTGGAGATGAAGTCGCTCCAATGAATGTTGAGGATGGAGCGGAGACAACGCTGGTGGAAGCGTTCTAGGAGCGATGTCTCCGCTCCATGAAATGCAGTGTATTCTACAGTATTACCATCGTTTAATATTCTCAATTAATTGCTAGGATCCGCGAGTATTGGATGCAATGCTCCCTTATCTGGTCCATTATTATGGTAACCCTCATTCAAGAACACATGCGTATGGCTGGGAGAGTGAAGCAGCAATGGAGAAAGCGAGAAAGGTAAGTCTTTTCCTTCATTTCTGAGTTGCGTTTAATTACAGTTAGGAGTGTCTGGCTGAAAATCCATTGCAAACAATTTTCAGGCTATATTTTTGGCTTGATGTATATTTTTATTTTCCGTGAGCAAGTGGAAGAATTTTTCTAAAGGCAGATGTATCTTGGAATCCATCTAAACCACTATTGCTTCTTGCTATCCTTGATTTTCTAATTAAAAAAAATCTTTTACTCTGCTGTTGAAAGCAGTCTTGGTCTCGAAGCTCTCAGTTTCCATTTGCCTTGAGTTTTCAACATAGAAACCGGCCGGCTCACTAACTTGTCCCTAATGGCCATTAGTTTCAAAATAATTATGGGATAGAATCGAATTGGTCCTTGGATTGAGATTTTAAATTGGAGAAAGTCCAATTTTGATAATATTAGAAAGGATCTGGCAAGTGTGGATTGGGACATGTTATCTAACAAAGGTGTGCTTAGCAAGTTGAAGGCCTTCAAAAGTAAGGGCTTCTACAAATATATTAAGGTTCATGGAGCCGGATATCTGAACCGGGATTCGACAGGGTGCTGAGGACAAGAAGGACTCCTGAAGGACCCTGGGTGCTGAAGGCTTCCTGATTGTGTTGGAGGTTTAGATCTGGAGCTCGAATGGCCAAAGAATCGAACAGGAGTCTATGTGGCTGCAGAGGCTGTGAGAGCAGTAGAGGAGAATCCACAGACAATCAGCGACTCTGAAGGAATTCTTTTCTTTCTCTTTCTCTCGCACTGTAAGGGGCATTGAGAAACACTAATGGTGACTGTCTGCTTTAGGGCAGAGAAAAGTTAAGTACATTATGCATACATAATGTATGCTACATTTTTTTCAATAGTACATAACAAAAGGAACCTTTAAATTATTTTTCAGTGTTAAAAGTTTCTGCAATTTGCATATAGATATTGGTGAGATTTAAATGTGAAACCTCTTGGCTGGATTTTTGTTAAAATAAATATAAAAGAAATATGTTGGTTTTAACCTACATTTTAAAATTAATTTTATTGTTACTTCAGCAAACAGCTGCTGTGATAGGTGCAGATGAGAGAGAAATTATCTTCACCAGTGGCGCTACGGAGTCAAACAACATCGCTGTTAAGGCAAGTGCCTGTGCCAATGCATCATTTGTTGGTTAATCTGTTGCATTATTTACTTTTTAAAAAAAATCAGATTCCATAATCTGCAATCCTCCACTTGTCACCTCCCAGCATTTGTTGCTTTCCCCCTGACTCTATCTGACATTCAACCCTTTCTCGCGTATCCACCTATCACTTCCCAGATCTCGCCTTGCCAATGGTGGGGAGCATGCTTGAAGGTTTCAAAGAGTGACTGCCTGGATGCATGGTAGTATTAAACCATGACCTTTATTTACAGCAGCAAATAAATACGTAGTAGGAGACACGCACACCTACACGCAAACCGATTTCACTATCGTTACTAGTTAACTGCAAATAACCACAACTACAGGGTGTTAAAACAAATAATACCTGCCACCCCTCTCCTCCACCACCCCCCCCCCCCAACAATTAGCAAGCATGGTACTCAACTTAAAGAAGCAATTTAAAAATTAGATCAGATGATCCACGATGGTCTCTTTGAGGTGCATGAGAAAAAGAAACCTGAGCCACCTGCATACCTCACAATCAGATAGTTCTCCAGCACTGTTCGCACTACCCAGTCTGGAGCGGCCCAGGTAGTTACCTCAGCAGGAAGAAAAGAGAGTGGTTGGACCACATGATTGAGTTTTATACCCAGCACCTGAGGGATAACCCAGGTATTGGTTTAAGTGACTAAATGTAAGGTGACTTCAGGTGAACAACCATTAGGGATTATTGGCCGTGAGCAGGTTTGACATTCAATTTCACAGGGTGGGCGGGGATAATGGCACTTGACCTCACTGACCAGCAACTGTGTTACACCTTCCCTATCTTGTTGTATTGGGCATCTCCCCTGCACTCTCAGGCAGGAGAAAGATCTCACCTATAAATGTTGACTGTTCATTGCCCTCAGGTGGATGCTGTTTGACCTGCTGGCTTTCCCTGTTTTGCAGAATAATTACTGCTTGCTGAGTATGTATTAACTTTGGTGTCTTTGGTAAGGATGAAAGACTGATTATTGTGGTTTATTTTCATAACTTCAACCTTTTCATCCATAGTGTAATTCAGTAAAAGCTACAGATACTATTGAGGTGCATTAAACAAGTTTCAAATATTAAAGTTATGTTTGTCTCTTCACTTTCATTTTTGAAATTTATAAACTAGCTCTATATCTGTGTTTCTTCTGCTATTTCCAGGGTGTTGCAAGGTTTTACAAAGCCATAAAGAAGCACATCATCACAACTCAGACAGAGCACAAGTGTGTACTAGATTCTTGCCGCATGCTTGAGACGGAGGGTTTTGAAGTTACCTATCTGCCAGTGAAGACAAATGGCCTTATTGATTTGGAGGCAAGTTTTTAATTTTGCCATTTTCTTCTAGATTTTCCTGGTTTTTTTTTTATGCAGCTTTTAACTCTTTGCATAAGGGTTTTGTTCCATCAAAGCCCAGAGCATATTTGCTTCTGTGGTTATTATTACACTTTCTATGATGGAGGTGTGAGCATTTATCTTGAGACATGCAAAATGGTGGCATCGCCAGAGCTGCTGCAACGGCAGTGCTTCTGCTGGTATGTACCCAGGAGAATGGAGAGCAGAGACACAGTTCTACTCCAAAGGGCTCTGCCCAGTCCTAATATTGGTGGCTCTGAACGGGCTTTAAGTGGCCTGTTAGCTGACAATATTTTAAAACTAAAATCCTGCAACTGCAGGGTCTGTGCCCAAGATTGCAGCACCTATGCTCAGCAGCAGTCACGAAAGGTTGCAGACTCCAGGGAGCAGCAGACCAGCGCAAGCACCAGAAATGAGGAGAATACTTCCCCACCCCCATTGAGAAGGAGAAGCAGAGGAGACAATGACCATAGCAGTGGACCAGTGAGGGGCTCAGCAGCTGCGGTACCCACGCAGGCTGCAGGCTGATGACAATTTGCAGTTGGGGGGCCCGCACGTGCTGCAAGCTGCTGGAGACTAGCTCATGATAATCAGGTATTGGAGCCGGGATGTAGAAGGGTGCTGAGGGCAAGAAGGACCTGAAGGGCCTCCCGATCACATTGGAGGATTGGATTGGATCTGGACCTCAGGATGCCGATGTATTGAACAAGAGTCTGTACAGCTGCAGAAGCTACAGGAGTGGTGGAGCCGTATCCTCGGCACTCAGTGGCTTTGAAGGGACCCCCTTTTGCTTCTTTTTCTGTCTTACTGTAAGGGCACCAGACAACACCTATGGCAACTCTTTGCCTTACAGCAGGCAGAAGGCAATTTCATGTAATATTATTGTTACGTAACAGTAAAGGAATCTTGAACACTCCCTTGGTGCTTTATGAAAATGTCAACCAAGTTTCTGGACTGGAGTGGTTAGATGTTCTGGTTGTGTTCAAACTGGGAAACTTGGGTATCACATCCAACTGAACAATTTATTAGAGGGTTAACTTTTGAAAGTGTTCTAATTAACTGTTTTATCTATACTTGCTAGGAATTGGAAAAAGCAATTCGACCTGATACTAGTGTGGTGTCAATAATGACTGTGAATAATGAAATTGGAGTAAAGCAACCAATTGAAGATATAGGTATCTTAACACTCTTTCTGCTATAATCTGTTTTACAATTTGGTATGCAAGAAGGTGGAAAGATTTGAGTCACAGTTAGTGCAACATTATTACAGCACTAGTGACCTGGGTTTAAATATGGCGCTGTCTATGGCAAGGGAAATTAGTGAGGTAATGAGTTCAATGCAAAATAATAAACAGTCAGGGGAAGATGGATTTTCTGAAGAAATTTAAAGATCTACATTTATGGAGATGTTAAATTACACTAAGAAGGTACATTTTCTACTGGAATCCTTTTTAATTGCAATTATTCCAATCATTTTGAAAAAGGAGAGATCCAATGAAACTTGTATCTTTAGACAAATTTCATTATGAAATGTTGGTTATAAAATATTAGCAAATAGATTGGCAAAATATCTACCAAAATTAATACATATGGATCAAACTGGATTTGTTAAGGGTCGGAAATCTGCAGATAATGTAGCGACGCTTCTTAGTTTGATACATTTGTTTCAAAAAAGGGGAGACCTGACTGTGGCAGTGACTTTGGATGCTGAAAATGCATTTGATAGATTAGAATGTGATTTCCTCTTTAAAGTTTTAGAGAAATGTAAATTGGGTTTAATGTTTATAGATTGGGTTAAAATGCTGTATATATAAAAAAAACTATTTGCAAAAGTATTGACAAATGAACAGATTTCAACATCTTTTGAATTGACAAGATCAAGTAGACAAGGTTGCCCATTGTCACCTGCTTTATTTGTTTTTAGCAATAGAACCATTAGATGAATTAATAAGACAAGATTCAAAGATTGTGGGTATTAGGGTGAAGCAAGAAGAATATAAAATAAATTTATTTGCAGATGTTTTGATTGATTTAACAGACCCTTTAAGTTCTATGCAACAACTTAAAATTAGAATAAAAGAATATGGAGTCATATCAAGATATAAAATTAATTGGGACAAAAGTGAAATTATATCTTTAGTTAATGGAGATTTATCAGAAATGTAAGGAAGTAACTGAAACTAGATGGCCAGATCTTGGAATAAAATAGGTATTCGTGTGCAATCAGATTTGACAAAATTTGTTTAAATTAAATTATTTATATTTATTATGAAAATTAAAGAGGATTTGGAAAAATTGAATATGTTACCCTTTACTTTGATGGGCAGAGTAAATTGTGTTAAGATGAATGTTTTCCCTCAAATACAATATTTATTTCAATTAATTCCAATTTCAATTCCTCAAAAAAATTTTTAAAGAATTAAATATTTGTGTTAGAAATGCTTTATGGAAAGGGAAAATGGTTAGGATTTCTTTGGAGAAATTGATGTGGAAATATGATTTGGGAGGTTTACAGCTTCCCAATTTTATGAATTATTATAAAGCAGCACAGTTGTGATTTATTAATGAAATGTATGAGTTAAATAATGTTCCAGCATGGGTAAATATAAAACTTGATAAAATAGGATAAAATGATCCACAACATTTTATTTGTAAATGGAATGCAAGATTGTTAACAGCATATAGAGAAACACCCATGCTGAAACATTTCATTGAACTTTGGAATAAAATTGATAAAGAGGTTGGAGGAAGAGGTTTAATTCCTGGAAGAACACCTTTATTTCAAAATAGATTTATTCCATTTTCTATGGAAAATAATTTTTTTTAAATTTGGGGAAAATAGTGGTATTAAAAAAATAAAAGATTACTTTAAAGCCAGGAAATTTATTACTTTTAGTAGAATGAGGGAAAAATTTAAGATATTGGAAAATCCAAAGTTTTATTATCAAATTAAGAGTTTATTTGTGAAATTTTTGGTCAAGATTTAGTGTTACCAGTGGAGACAGAAGTAAATTTTTTATTAAATACAAGAGATGTAAAGAAGTTCATTTCAGAGATGTATAAATTAGTACAAAAGAAGGCTCAAAAAGAGGGAGTTCATAAATCAAGACAAATGAGAGAAAGATTTAAATATGTAAATAGATGAACGGAGATGGATTCCGATATGTAAAGAGAGTATGAAAAGTACAATCAATGCGAGATATCGGTTAGTTCAATATAACTTTATTCATCAATGATATTTAACACCACAAATGTTACATAATATGAATTGTATTCAGATTTATGTTTTAGATGTGGACAAGAAGTTGGTATTTTTTTGCATTCGACTTGGCAATGTTCCACAATTAATCTTTTTTTGCTTGATTTGGATAATTTATTAGAATGAATAATTGGAATAAGATTCCCATAGGATCCCATGTTATTTTTATTGGGAGATGTTAGAGGGATTAAACCTAAATTAAAACTGAAAATATATAAAGTAAAATTTGTTCAAATTGCCTTGGCAATAGCTAGAAAATGTATTGTCATAACTTGGAAGTCGGATACTGATTTGGGAATGGATAGATGGCAATGCAGAAGTTCAGTGTTGTGCTCCACTTGAGAAAATTACTTTTAATTTAGGAGATAAATATCATACATTTTGTGAAATATGGAGCCCATATTTACAAACTGTTGGTATTAAAATTTAAATGAATCTCAAACATAACCTTTATCTTATAGGCATCTATGAATATTTATATGTTTAAAAGGATCAGAAAGTTAAGAACTCCTGTTGTGGTTTTCTTGTCCCTCTTTTTATTTTAGTTTATAGGGGGTTGAGGTTTTACAGGTTTTCCTTTTGTATTTTACTTTTTTCTTTATAAAATACCACATGTGTTTGGATTAACTTTGAAATATTGTGATATGTTTGCTAGTTGTTTTATATTAAATAAAATATTTTTTTTAAATATGGTGCTGTCAGTAGGGAGTTTGTATATTCTCCCTGTGTCTGCGTGTGTTTTCCTTGGGTGTTCCGGTTTCTCCCACCTTCCAAAATATGAGGTTGTAGATTAATTTGGGTGTAATTGGACAGCACAGCTTTAGATGGCCAGAATCAGCTTCTACTGGCTGAAAATAAATTTTAAAATTTAAAAGAGGGTATTAAATAGCATGAGAACAGAGACCTGTTTCCTCTTTAAAATCTGCATCACTGGGAAGGCTACTGTATTTAACAAAACTTGGGTTGTGTTGGCTTGTGGCTGAAGGAGTCAAAGCCTTCAATGTAGAGTGAGAGACCATTGCTGAGGGAAGGTCAAGTTGGAAGTAGTGATATTCATCCACTAATTGTATCTTTTGGTATATGTAGGTCACATTTGCCGAGCTAAGAAGGTGTTTTTCCATACGGATGCTGCACAAGCTGTTGGGAAAATCCCTCTTGATGTGAACCAAATGAAGATTGATCTGTTGTCTATCAGTGGTCACAAAATCTATGGACCAAAAGGTATAAATAACATTCAATCCTGCTGCCTAAGTTACCCATAATAGAGATTGTCTGCAAAATAACCTGAAACCAATGTTACTTTCACAAATAAAGCTCATCTGTAAAATGTTAATCAGTTATTCTGGTACAGGACTTAGCCAAGATCAGCTATGCTCAACTGCATTTTTTTTTGGCTATGGACTGCTAAAAAATATTTTGATTTTAGTCTGTGCCCCATCTTTAAATGTGCTGTGGCCACAAAGAGTCCATACAGTTGCCCAGTTTAAGGGGAGATTGCTGCGAGTCCATACAGTAATTTTAGATTCAATGTATATAAATTAGATATTAAAATACACTTCAGGAGCAATGAGGAGAGAATAGGATGCAGATGCTGGAACCTGATGCAGTAACTTTATCTTTACAGTTTTGTATTTGACATAATTGGTCAATCACAAGGACTCGCTTCTGGAGAGAAACGTGATTTATTTACTGTATATGCCGGCATATAGGATGATCCTCGAAACTTAAAAATGCCACCTTAAAATCAGGGTTGTCTTGTACACAGTGTATAAAATCTGAAGCTTGACGGCGAAGCTCATCACCACTCATCTCGCCGACTTCGATGCAATCATGTGCGTGTCCTGTTAGTTATCAGTGAACTCTCGGACTCCCCTATGGGGTCTATCTGCCTAGTCTAACTGTCGTCGGCTCTGTACAGGCTTTAAATGGCCTGTTACAGGAGTCAATGGTGGTTTCTTTTAAAATTTGCTAATAAATTTAAACATTTACAGGGTAATTTGGTATTAAAATTTTGTGATTTGCTTTTAACAGCATCCATTGATCAGCGGTAAATGCCAGATTTTAGGGGTTGCCTAATACAAAGGGTATGTCTCAAAACCTACATTTTAGGTTGAAATTCCAGGGTCGTCCTGTACACGAGCTGCCCTGTACGCCAGCATATACGGTAGTTGGGGTGAAATTTGTTTAAACTATTCTTGTGGCTAGCCACCTTTGCACCTTTTGTATGGCATCCATTTTTAGTCAATTGGCTTTAATTTGTATCCATGTTTCCTTGCAACGTAGAAGGCTATTTGTCCCAGCTTGCATAGCAATCCCATTCCTTCAAGAATTTTCCCCATAACTGTCACCCCACCTGCCCGTCGACATTTCCCAGTTTCTATGGAACATTTATACCTGCAGAAACCAGCACACTCACAAGGTGAGAGAAGATTGAACTCTGTTCATTGGCATGGGAAAGGCAATAATTCTACTGATCATAAAAATCAATTGCCCAAACGTATCATGACTGGCTGCTTTATGAGACCAGCAGTGTTCTATATAATGCCCTTGAGACACATTTTGCTAGTGGTGGTTGTCCTTTGAGGCCAGAAAATCCAACTGCTGTTAAGTATTCACTAGATTCGTGGCAATAATTAGAATGTGTAATAGCCTATTATCTTCCATTTGAGTGATGGTTTGAATTCTGTTGTAATCAGCTCCCTTGATTTTGTTTTTCATCGACTATAATGATTGCATTGGATCCAGAAACTTTCTAAGTGTAACTGCTAAGAAGACAAATATTATGGTATAAAAATACTGCAGTTTCTAGGAAACAATAAATAAAATCAGAATATTGTGAATTCAAGTTGGAAAACATCCGCAGGGAGGAATAAGAGTTAACGCTTTCACTTGTAATTAGAAACGGTTGAGAGGTAAGTACTTGGCATGGGAATGAACAGAAAATATGTGCTATTCAATGCCCCCCTCCCTCCCCCGTTGAGAATGGCTGGTCTATCTAATTGCAAATAGCACATCTTGCACGTACATCATAACGTTTGGTGGACTTGCACAGTTGGAGTTGGTAAATGTAAATTCCAGGAAATCTCAAATTAAAACAAAGCTTTTTTAAAAAAAAATGCCATTGGAGAGCAGCAGTAATCATCAAAAATCCACACCACCTAGTCCTGTTCTAGCTGCCACAAGACTCGTATCACCAGGTGTTCAGGAACAGCTACTACCCCTCCACCATCAGACTCCTCAACAACAAACTCAAATCAGAGACTCATTTAAGGACTAGTACCTTGTGCACATACCTCTGAATATTGAATATTCATTTTCTGTATTGACCAGTTTGCCTTTTTTACATTTATCTCTTTCGTTTAGATTTCTTTTCTTGAGTATGTTATTTTTGGCACTGCCAATAAATAGAAATTTTGCCTGGGCCGCAGGAAAAAGAATCTCAGTTGCATGTGATGTCATCTGTGTACTCTGACAATAAATGTGAACTTTGATCTCAAATTAAAACGAGTTTCTTTAAAGTGGAATTGATCAAACTCTACCACTGCTGGAGATGAGCATGCAAGGTTGGAGAATATCACTGAGTTGAAGGTGATAAAGCTGTGGTTTGTTTAAGATGTCGACTTGTGTCATTTGAGAGATTCCATGTAGTATTATGATAAATTTATTTTGGTAATGACTGTTACTAACTTTTAACATTGGTCTATGATGCTTCTGTCTTTCCCTCACACTCCCACCTTGCCCTGGAAACCTATCAGGAGTAGGTGCGTTGTATGTCCGCCGAAGGCCTCGAGTACGGTTAGAAGCTTTGCAGAGCGGTGGAGGGCAAGAGCGGGGCCTGCGATCGGGTACAGTTCCCACTCCACTTGTGGTTGGGCTTGGGGCAGCATGTGAAATTGGACTGCAGGAGATGGAGGTGAGTGAATGGTTGAGTTTTTTGCTTTAGTACAAATCCTAACCCATATTGTCCAATAATAGTGGGATTGTGGGTTTCATAAAGAGCAACGGCATTTGATCAACTCCCTATCTAAGAATATTTAAAAATTGTTAGGTTTAAGCTTGTGTGAAATAAGCTCTTGAATGTGTATGTGCATTCAGAAGCATCTTAAATCACTCAAAATGGAATTGTATTTAATGCTATACTATTTGGCCAAGAACAGAATGAAAAATTTCTCCTTGCTTTCCTATCTCCATCTAATTCCCTGTCCATTTTAACCTCTTACTCTGAGGCATGTATAGCTCACCTAATGGTCTCCTCTGTACTTAGCCATTAGTGTCTGGTCTTCATGTCTAAGATTTAACTCCAAACTTGTTATGCTTTGACAATCAAGTTACAGTAAGCTTGTTTTCAGTTTGACTGCATAATGTTGCAATGGTGCCTGCGGGCATATGTGGTATTAAGCAACAACAAAAAAATGCCACTGGAGGTACTCAATAGGTCGATCAGTGGGAGAAAAAGAATTGTTGATGTTTTTGGTTGAAATCCTTTAAGACTTCTTCATTACCTCTGTCTCAATGAGGGGTCCTGACCCGAAACAACCATTCATTTTCCATTGCATGACCTACTGAGTTCCTCCAGTAGATATTTTATTTGCTCCAGATTTCAACATTTGCAGTGTCCTCTGTTCTTGCTATATGTTGTATTGTGCCTGGCTGGTGACAAATAGTGGGAAAAGCAGAGGACTATTGTCTCTAGTGAAACAAGAAAGTGTGCAGATGTTGGGTCTAGTACAGAAGTTAAAGGCAATGCTTCAAGCCTGAGCCCTTCAGGAATGTGGAAAAACAGGCCTGCCACCTATTAACTCTATGATAGCCTATTCCCCTCCTCGTTTCCTACTCACTCCTCTCCCCTCCCTCTATCTTTTTATTCAGGCATTGGCTAGTTTTTCCACATTCCTGAGAAAGATCTAAAGTGTTAAATACCTTCTATACTTCCAATAGATGCCAAGTGACTTGGACTTTTGTGAATTGCACTGTTATCTTAACTTCTGTCTATAGCTCTTTACAGTAGCATGAATGCACTTGCAAAGCCCTTTTGCATTTTTTTTGCATTTCTGCAGCTTGATCACAAGCATGTGTCCAAGATGGCAGACCGTTTGGTAACAAAGATAATGAATGCAATCCCTGATGTGATTCTCAATGGAGATGCTGAGCAGAGGTATCCAGGTACAGTTACTAGGTACTTTCAAGCAGGGAAAACACTGGTCTGTAAAGGTGGTTCTTCGCCCTTACGGCTAAAGAGGTACCTTCCTGAATGCGCTGTGGCTGGCTCTGAGATGCTGGTTCCAACCCTTCTCAGGGAAGGATGATTAGCGGAGCGCTGCGCTCCGCCACCTGACCTGAATGTACAAGGGCTGGTTAGGGATGGGCTGATTGTGCTGTCAGCCCGTAACCAATCTCTACGCTCACCCATCTCCCTCCAAGGCAGTGGTGGCAGGCAGGAGCCATTGGGGTAGTTGGAGCTGTCAGCGGGGCAGTGGGATCCGGCAGTGGGGGCCACTGGGGGGCAACCGGTGCGGGCTGAGACAGCCACACCTGGCTGCTTTGACCTTTGGGCCACTCTCTGTAGCTCAAAATGCAGTAGAGCAATGCCCGTCTTCCCTACCCATAGTCCCTCATGCAGCTGGAACTGCTCTGGGAACCACAGATTGGTTCCAGCTGCGTGGGGGATCATGGGTAGGGAAGACTGCCATTGTTCTGCCACGTATTTATGATGGGTGGCGCTACGGCACCAGTCGCCCTGCCTCCATTGGCTCCAGAGGGCACTATGAGGTGCCTCTGGATATGAATGGGACACTGGAGCAGCCTTTAGGGCTGTTGTCTTTTTTTTTGAAATTTATTTATAGTATCTCCATACATTCATTTCAAATTGACTTAGTATAATATTACATAAAGGGCTGCTGTCTTAAAGGTAAGTTTTAGGTTTTAGGCGGAGGCCTGACATGAAATGGCCTACTATTCCACCAAGGATTTACAGGAAGAAAGGTCTTAGCCCTAGTCTCTGAAGACCTTTCATTTTTTTGGACCAGGTCTTTGAACAAGCTTCATTTTTTGGACCAGCAATTCTCAACTTTGTTTTTGTCCATGACCTCCTTGGGACTCAGCTCCAAGTTTGGGGACCCCTTTCATGTAAAGCAGTTGTTTGGTTGGTTTCTTTTGTACTTCTTTCCTACAGACTACTAAAAAAAAATTATTACTTCAGTCCATGATCCCCCTTAAATCTGCAGTGCCCCCCTCCACCATTGATTGTATCTGTTTTAGACTTTCAGCTGAAATGATAGTTTCTCTTCCCATTTCATGCCATAATTAAATGTAAATGAGAAATATAAAAATGGGGAGTGAAACCTTGTCCTACAATTTTATCTTACTTTCTACATCGTATTTAAAATTTTGATATGACCACTCCTCAGAAGCTGACAATTGGCAGGTCGCTGTAAAGGATGCAAGTCTAAAATCTTCAATCAGCCAATTCTATACAGTTCCCTATTGCAATATATCCTAATAAAATAAGATGCATAAATGGAGTGAAATGCCATTTGAAGTAAAGACACAATATGCTGGAGGTCACGTAACATCCATTAGTGGTAAAGATGTATAACCAACATTTTGGGTCTGAGCCCTTCAAGGTGTTAGCAAAAAGCAGTCAGGCACCTGAGTGAAAAGCCTGGGGGAGAGGGAAGAAGGGGCAGGGAATGAGGGGGGAAGCACAGGCTAACAGGAAAAAGGCCATAATTGGACATGGATAGGAGGACAGGAGAGGAAAGGTGAGAATTGTTCAGGGGAGGGGTGGTGGTTCTGTGAATGTGGAAGGGAAAGAGAGAGAGAGAGAGACTGAGCTAGAGGGAATGAGACAGGGTCAGTGGAAGGGGAGAACTGGGGGGGGAGGGGTGGTGTGGTGGCAGGGTTACTAAAGGAGACTGGAGAAGTCAATGTTAATGCTACCTGATTGGAGAGTAAGGTGTTATTTCCTCCAATTTGCAAATGGTCAAGTTTGGCAGTATATGAGACTATAGACAGACATGTCAGCATGGGTATGGGGCGGGGGATCCCTGGTTTTGCAGCAGACAAAGCAAAATACTTATCAAAGCGATCTCCCAGTCTGCATCCAATCTCTCAAATGTAGAGGAGACCTCAATGGGGACACAGGATTCAGTAGATGACCACTGCAGATTCACAAATGAAGTGTTGCTTCACTTAGAACTTTTAAATGGTTGCCCAGCATCTGAAAATAGAAAAGATGCAAAAATATTTTGGGTGATGGGGCTCTGACTCAGTGGTCGTGATTTTTGTTTCTGATTCAAGTTGAGAATTTGAGATCTGAGCATAGTATAAGGTGAACACTTGGGCAGCCAAGGCCTATAGGTTGTTATGGTGCATTAGTTGCTAGAGCCGTGTATCTCTTTTATCTCCCTTGTCCTGGACACCAATTCTCTCATTAAAAGTTTTACTTGTGTTTTTCTTGCTTTCCCCTTCTGTTTTGTTTTTGATTTAATCTACAGCAGGGAGGAACTTGCAGGGTTCTCTGTTTAATGCCATGTGATTGATTTGGTTTGACTGTATTTTGCATGGTTCCTGCAGGCTGTATTAACCTTTCATTTGCCTATGTGGAAGGAGAAAGTCTTCTGATGGCTTTGAAAGACGTAGCTCTCTCATCTGGAAGGTAGTGTATTACTCTAACTTGGCGATCCTATTACGGACTATTATCTATGCATGTGAATGGTATGGAGGGGGTTATTGTAAGGAACCCAAGCTAAATGCTATAAATTAAAATTTGGTTTGATAGTAGACATTTAAAACGGTCACCTTTGGTCCTTGATCTGCTTTTGAGCTGGAACCCTCTAGTCCAGCATTTCTCAACCTTTTTACCCGTGTGGAACCCTTGAAATAGTTTTCATGTCTCAGGGAACCCCTGCATAAAAATTATATACCATTATTAATATCTACCTCTTTTATATTTTTATCATAGTTCACGTGGTAAACATTATATATTTTTTTCCAGATAACTTGTTTAAGAAAAAAATGACCCCCTTTATGTCAAATTTATTGGCAATGCAAAAAAAAACCATACTGCTCGTTTGAGACCTCACACTGAGGTTTTCATTTTAAATAATATAAGGTTGAAGCCTTTATTATAATAACCAAGGATTTTCCAACAATATGCCATCTATGTATAGTAAAATTACGACTATAAAATTAAACAAAAATTACTCAATAATTCATTAGCCTATTTATCACTGTTTCTTACGGTACCCCTAGCGACCTCTTGTGGAACCCTCGGGTTCCAGGGAACCCTGGTTGAGAAACACTGCTCTAGTCAATAAGGCCATATAAATTAGGCTCAGAAGTTGTCCACATCTCCTCAAACCTACTTGTGCAGCAGAGAAATGGGCCCTTTAGTCAACAGGTCCATACTAAACATTTTGTGCATTCACTCTAATCCTGGATAAGGTCATTTCAATTCCTTGCCTATTTAAGTATCGGTCTAAATGCCTTCTCTGTCTATGTGGTCCTCATATCAGCTACATTTTGTTCTTAAAAAAAAAACCTCAGATTCCCTTTAGAACTTTTTCCTTTTACCTTAAATCTGTGCCCTCTTAATCTACTCCAGGGGTAACCAAACTTGCTGTATGTAAGAACCACATACAATAAACTACATATGTTTGAGAGCCGCAACGATCGCGAGATCACAAGCCACGCCCACTAACTGCCATTGTGACCAGCGTCTCATACGATACCTGTCTCAGCCAACATATTTCCGCGAGCCACACATTATGTCAGAGAGCTGAATGTGGGTTGCAAGCTGCAGTTTAGCCACCCCTGATCTACACTCTGCCTCTCATAATCTAATATACTTCTATCAGGTCACCCCCACAACTTTCTTTGGTGCAGGAAAACCAAGCCTAGCCTATCAGATCTCTCCCCATAACTAACATCCTTCAATTCAGGCAACATGCTGGTGAATCTCTGCATTCTCCAGCACACTGAGGCAGATCTTTTTTTTGAAGACTTTATTAAATATTTTATAACATGAATACAATAAAGAATTACATTTAAAGAAAAATAGAAAAAAATTTTTTAAAAGGTATGATTACAATATTACATCAGAAAACTACACAAAATAACTCCCCCACCCCGTTAATTGTAACACAATATTAATAGTCTAACTTAAAATTAGTCCAACCCTCCCCCAAAATAAAGAGTGAAGAGTTAATATAATTGACAATACTATATATGAAAAAAATACTCACTTACAAAAAAGAGATAAAACTTAACCTAAAAAAATTCTAACAACAACAAAAAAAAATTGTCAATACTAAAATATCACACTTAAACATACATGCATTAAACTTAAATGCATATAATTAGCAAACGGAGTCCACTTTAACTTATAAAAAGACATCTTATCCTGAATTGAAAAAGATATCCTTTCCATAGTCAAACAAAATTTCATTTCCAAATACCACTTATCTAAAGTTAGTATATTTCTATCTTTCCAAGTAAGTGCTATACATTTCTTAGCCACAACTAAAGCTAAATAAATAAATGAAATCTGATAATCCTCTAAACCTAAATCGATTAATGATTGCATGTTCCCTAATAAAAATATATCGGGATCTAATACAAGATGGATATTATATAAACTGTTAAAAACAGATTGAATACCTTTCCAAAACTGTTGCAATCGATCACAAAGCCAAACAGTATGCAAAAAAGTATTGGCCATCTGATCACATCGAAAACAAGAATCCAACTTACTAAAACCAAATTTTTTAAATTTCTCCGGCATTAAATATAGCTGATGAATAAAATTATAATTAATCATCGCTAGTCTAGCATTAATTAATTTCCGAATACTATTCTGACAAATTTCCATCCAAGCTTCTTCAGCTATTTTATGTCCTAAATCTTTTTCCTATTTCAACTTATCTTTATCCCAGTCTTTTTTACTATCAATTTCTTGTAAAATACAATACAAATCAGATATATATCCCTTTTTTGGTATTGAAAGTACACATTCTTCAAAACTAGATTCAGGCAATAAAATCATATGTCGACCACATATTATCTTAATTGATAATATACAAATATAGAATTTGCACTAATACCATATTTCCTTTGTAATTCGTCAAAGGAACAAAAACAACCCTCAGAAAAACAATCAGATAAATTTTTTATTCCCTTCTTTTCCCATTGTTTCAAAGTGGCATTGGAGACCGTAAAAGGAACAAGTTGATTATTATATAATGGCAATCTTCCAAAATATATATTTTAAGTCCCAATTTTTTAAGTTTACTTGTCCATAAATTCAATAAATGTTTCAATATTGGCATATCATAAGTTCGTAATAAATTTTTATTCCATCGAAACAAAAACTCATGAGGAAATTTTTCTAAAATAACCGCCATTTCTATCTTTACCCAACTAGGTGGGTCGTCCATATTCATTAATGCACTAAGAAATTTGAATTGAGCTGCTTCATAATAATGCTGAAAATTCGGTAATCTTAAACCTCCAAATTGAAAATCCCACATCAATTTTCTCATTGCTACTCTCGGAAATTTTCCCTTCCATAAGAATTCTCTAATCGCTTTATATAAATCCTTAAAAAAAACTTTGTTTTAAAAAAATAAGGAATTGATTGAAACAAATATTGTATTCTAGGAAAAATATTCATTTTTATGGTATTAATCCTCCCTAGTAAACCCAAAGGTAGATCCCTCCACCTAATCAAATCTAATTTAATCCTTTTTATTAAAGGAAAATAATTAATTGAATATAATTCTTGAAATTCCGTATTAACATTAATTCCTAAATATTTAATTTGTGTAGTCCACTTCAAATTTGTAATATTTTTATTTACTGACTAATCACCTTTACAAATTGGTAAAATTTAACCTTTAGCCCGATTTACTTTGTAACCAGATAATTGGCCATAAATTTCTAAACATTCTTGAATTGCAGGTAAAGAAATATCCGGATCCACCAAATATAATAAAACATCATCAGCAAATAAGTTAATCTTATATTCCTCATTCAGAACTCTCATACCTTTAACATTTTCATTTTGACGTATTAATTGTGCTAAAGGTTCAATAACTATAGCAAATAAAGCAGGTGACAACGGACATCCTTGTCTAGTAGATCTTGTCAAACTAAAAGATTCTGAAATTTGGCCATTAACAGCAATTCTAGCCTTCGGGGTATTATATAAAGCCTTTATCAACCCAATAAATGAAGAACCAAAACAAAATTTCTCAAGTACTTTGAACAGAAACTTCCATTCCACTCTATCAAAAGCCTTTTCTGCATCCAATGAAACCACTATTGGATAATTCAACTGAAATTTAGATTTATTTATCAAGGTTATTAACCATAAAATGTTATCTGATGCATACCTGTTTTTTATAAATCCCGTTTGATCACCATGTATAATTTTAGGCAGATATTGAGCTAATCTATTAGCCATAATTTTAGCTACAATTTTATAATCTACATTTAACAACGAAATTGGTCTATAAGAAGAAACCTGTAAAGGGTCTTTATCTTTTTTTGGTATAACCGTAATTATTGCGTTAGAACAAGACTCAGGTAATTGAAAAGTATTGTAAGTTTGTTGTAATACATCCTTATAAATAGAAGATACATCAGCATAAAAACCTTTATAAAACTCTATAGAAAACCCATCTTCACCAGGTGCCTTTCCATTCGGCATGTCTCTTATTGCCCTTTCTATTTCGTCTTCTGTAAAAGGTTTATCTAACTCTTGTCTGTCTTCTTGATTCAATTGTGGCAAGTTAATATTTTCCAAGAAAGAATCTATTGCGTCTCCAGTTACATCTTTACATTCCGAAGTATACAATTGTTTATAGAAATTACAAAATTCCTCATTAATCTCCTTTTGATTAAAAGTAATACCTGATTTCTTTCTAATCGCTGGTATAATCCTAGATAATTGTTCCTTTTTTAATTGCCATGACAAAACTTTGAGCTTTCTCACCCCATTCATAAAACTTATGCTTAGTTCGATTCATTAAACATTCAAACCGATATGTTTGTAATTCATTATATTTAAATTTTAAATTAGTTAACTGATTCTTTTGCGTTTCGGTAGCATATTTTTGAAATTCTTTTTCAGTAGCAGTTATCTTTTCCTCTAAGTCTTCAATCTCTTTAATTCTCTCCTTCTTTACTTTAGAGGCATAAATGATCATTTGGCCTCGCAAAAAAGCTTTCATTGCATCCCATAAAACAAAATGACTAGAAACAGAATTACAGTTAATACCAATAAAAATTTCAATTTGCTGTTTTAAAAAACTAATAAATTCTGGTTTTTGCAATCTTTCTTTCTTTGGCTTGGCTTCGCGGACGAAGATTTATGGAGGGGGTAAATGTCCACGTCAGCTGCAGGCTCGTTTGTGGGACAGGCAGACACGGTTGCAGCGGCTGCAGGGGAAAATTGGTTGGTTGGGGTTGGGTGTTGGGTTTTTCCTCCTTTGCCTTTTGTCAGTGAGGTGGGCTCTGCGGTCTTCTTCAAAGGAGGTTGCTGCCCGCCAAACTGTGAGGCGCCAAGATGCACGGTTTGAGGCGATATCAGCCCACTGGCGGTGGTCAATGTGGCAGGCACCAAGAGATTTCTTTAGGCAGTCCTTGTACCTTTTCTTTGGTGCACCTCTGTCACGGTGGCCAGTGGAGAGCTCGCCATATAACACGATCTTGGGAAGGCGATGGTCCTCCATTCTGGAGACGTGACCCACCCAGCGCAGCTGGATCTTCAGCAGCGTGGACTCGATGCTGTCGACCTCTGCCATCTCGAGTACTTCGACGTTAGGGATGAAAGCGCTCCAATGAATGTTGAGGATGGAGCGGAGACAACGCTGGTGGAAGCGTTCTAGGAGCCGTAGGTGATGCCGGTAGAGGACCCATGATTCGGAGCCGAACAGGAGCGTGGGTATGACAACGGCTCTGTATACGCTTATCTTTGTGAATTTTTTCAGTTGGTTGTTTTTCCAGACTCTTTTGTGTAGTCTTCCAAAGGCGCTATTTGCCTTGGCGAGTCTGTTGTCTATCTCATTGTCGATCCTTGCATCTGATGAAATGGTGCAGCTGAGATAGGTAAACTGGTTGACCGTTTTGAGTTTTGTGTGCCCGATGGAGATGTGGGGGGGCTGGTAGTCATGGTGGGGAGCTGGCTGATGGAGGACCTCAGTTTTCTTCAGGCTGACTTCCAGGCCAAACATTTTGGCAGTTTCCGCAAAACAGGACGTCAAGCGCTGAAGAGCTGGCTCTGAATGGGCAACTAAAGCGGCATCGTCTGCAAAGAGTAGTTCACGGACAAGTTTCTCTTGTGTCTTGCTGTGAGCTTGCAGGCGCCTCAGATTGAAGAGACTGCCATCCGTGCGGTACCGGATGTAAACAGCGTCTTCATTGTTGAGGTTTTTCATGGCTTGGTTCAGCATCATGCTGAAGAAGATTGAAAAGAGGGTTGGTGCGAGAACACAGCCTTGCTTCACGCCATTGTTAATGGAGAAGGATTCAGAGAGCTCATTGCTGTATCTGATCCGACCTTGTTGGTTTTCGTGCAGTTGGATAATCATGTTGAGGAACTTTGGGGGGCATCCGATGCGCTCTAGTATTTGCCAAAGCCCTTTCCTGCTCATGGTGTCGATGGCTTTGGTGAGGTCAACAAAGGTGATGTTGAGTCCTTTGTTTTGTTCTCTGCACTTTTCTTGGAGCTCTCTGAGGCAATGACCATGTCAGTAGTTCCTCTGTTTGCGCGAAAGCCGCACTGTGATTCTGGGAGAATATTCTCGGCGACACTAGGTATTATTCTATTTAGGAGAATCCTAGCGAAGATTTTGCCTGCAATGGAGAGCAGCGTGATTCCCCTGTAGTTTGAGCAGTCTGATTTCTCGCCTTTGTTTTTGTACAGGGTGATGATGGTGGCATCACGAAGGTCCTGAGGCAGTTTTCCTTGGTCCCAACAAAGCTTGAAAAACTCATGCAGTTTGGCATGCAGAGTTTTGCCGCCAGCCTTCCAGACCTCTGGGGGGGGGGGGGGGGTTCCATCCATACCTGCTGCTTTGCCACTTTTCAGTTGTTCGATTGCCTTATATGTCTCATCCTGGGTGAGGACCTCATCCAGCTCTAGCCTTAGGGGCTGTTGAGGGAGCTGGAGCAGGGCGGAATCTTGCACTGAGCGGTTGGCACTGAAAAGAGATTGGAAGTGTTCTGACCATCGGTTGAGGATGGAGATCTTGTCGCTGAGGAGGACTTTGCTGTCTGAGCTGCGCAGCGGGCTTTGGACTTGGGGTGAGGGGCCGTACACAGCCTTTAGAGCCTCGTAGAAACCCCTGAAGTCGCCAATGTCCGCGCTGAGCTGGGTTCGTTTGGCGAGGCTAGTCCACCACTCATTTTGGATCTCCCGGAGTTTGCGCTGAAGATGGCTGCATGCGCGACGGAAGGCATGTTTCTTCTCTGGACAGGATGGCTTTGTAAGGTGAGCCTGGTGGGCAGCTCGCTTCTTTGCCAGCAGCTCCTGGATTTCCTGGCTGTTTTCGTCGAACCAGTCCTTGTTTTATTATTATTAACATAGTATTAAATCTCCATCTTGAAGCTTTCTGAACATCTTGTGAACTCAAATATTCTAATAATAATAGTGAATGATCCGAAACCAATCTAGCCTTATACTCCACAGATGTAACCCTATCCTGCAAATGTGCTGATATTAAAAAATAATCAATTCTAGAAAAAGAATTATGTCGCGAGGAATAAAAAGAAAAATCTTTCTCTGTAGGATTAACTCTTCGCCAAATATCAATTAAATTCAAATCTGCCATCATATTAATCACTTGGATTGCCATCTTAGACTTCTTAATTACTCTTGGGTACTTATCCAATAAAGGCTCCAACACCACACTGAGGCAGATCTGATTGCAAACTCAATTCTGCCCTCCAGTAAAACACAAAAATCTGCAGACACCATGGTTGAAGTAAAAACACAAACCATTTGACTTTTGACCTCCTGAGTTTCTCCAGCTTTATGTTTCTGCCCTCCTGCCTAGCCCTAGTTACAATTCTGAGTTTAATTAAAAGTTTTTCCTGAATTTTATTGTATCTACTTATGCTGATTTTTGTATTTTCAGTGCGTGTACATCAGCCTCTCTTGAGCCTTCCTATGTCTTGCGAGCTATTGGGGCTGATGAAGATTTGGCACACTCTTCAATCAGGTAGGAAGATGGGTGGGTTCCTTTTGGCTCTTGACTTGGTCTGCTCAAAGTAACAAAGCCCCCAATGCAGAGCGGATGTGGAACAAGGCATCCTTTACAGGTTGACTCCCACTGTTTCTTTTCATCTGATAAATCACTTTCAACATGTCTGCTAGATCACTCTTTCATCAATCCTGTGCTTTTCTTTCCATTCTTAATCACCATTGTTTCTATCTTAACCTTTTCCTTCCATTGGCTAGTGATCCACAATGAGGTATTTGATTACCTTGCAAAGCTGACAAGAATAGATCTTAAAATGTGTGAGCTTTGGGGTTGAGTGATATAATTAAGCTGTTGAGGGGGAGTGAGAAAGGTGAGAGTTTCCATTTTACAGCAGATTTATATCTGGTCTATTTGTTTTGGGGTGTTTTAGAAGCATTATTAAAATTAGCTTATTTTCCTCTTTCCCCCTCACATCTGGACATCCAAAAGTCTGCTTGATAGTTTGTTGTTTTTTTTGTCTTAGTGTTAGCTGTTTTGATCTATTTTTTAAAAAAAAAAGTCTGCTGGAGGAATTCAGCAGGTTGAGTAGCATCAGTGGGCTCAAAAGAATGGTCAAAAATTTGAGCCTGAACCTTTCAAGTCTCAATGAAAGTGAAATTGTGACTATTCTTCTCCCACTGATCCTCCCAACAGATTGTTTTGTGCTCTAGACCCTAGTATCTGCTGCACACCACCCCCCCCCCCCCCCCCACCATCCCGTGTGTTCCTTATCTGTAATGGCTGCTGTCTGACACTTCTTTTTGGCATTGTAGGTTTGGTATTGGACGCTTCACCACGGAGGAGGAAGTTGACCACACAGCCGAGAGGTGCACCCAGCAAGTGCAGAGGTTGAGGGAGATGAGGTGTGTATGGCATTCATTAGGTCAAACATTGATTGGGCGGGGGGGGGGGGTGGGGAGGAACTAACATAAAATTAATTGTCTCCAATCAACTAAATTTGGCCACAAATTCTGCTTTAGATTTTGACCTTTGGAACTGATTGTATGCTTGGTCAACAATACCTGTTCTAATTACCCCTCAAGAATAGAGGCATCAATTCATGTTTCTTATATACATATATGTATGTACACGGCTAAAATATAAGACTAAAAATAGGAAATGTAAGAACTACATTTATTTCTCTAAAATTGAAATAAATTTAAAATCAGCATTGGTCAAAATGAGGTAAAATTTCATGGAAAGATTGGGAAAGAGATTTCCAGTCATAAATATGTAAACTGAGTCGAGATGGGAACTGGGAGAGGGTGCCATTCCCAGACTTGTGTTATTACTTTGCACGGAAGGAAATTTGGGGGCCTGCATTCTGAGTTGTGCATCTCCCTCACTTTTTTCTTTTTTTTTTAAATTTTGCAGCCCTCTCTGGGAAATGGTGCAGGAAGGTATGGATCTGAAGAATATTAAGTGGTCTCAGCATTAAAGCATTCCAAAAGAACTTGACTGCTGGAAAGGACTTCCAATGTGGTCGGAGATTGTGAGATGGCCACTACTGGAACTCTGCTATTGTCTGCACAACGGGTAGATTAAACCAAGTGAATTGGTGTGCCTCCTGGGTCAGTGTATTACAGGAAATGTGGTGAATTTCTATTCCCCTCCACACCATGTTACATTGGTAAACTTAAATCTTAAGATATTGGTAATCTTTGCAATCTGGTTATTAGAAAACATACATTATCAGAAATGATTGACACTTTCCCATTTTCCTCATGGGTATTGAGTGCTTGTCTTTGGTATCTTAACTCGGGGACTGTCAACTTGCCCTGTAAAGGAATCTATGCAATTGGTCTCTTTGTGGTACCTTGTGTAATATCAAGTTGATTCCAGATCTTAAAAAAAAATCATAATTTTATAAAACCTCACTTGGAGAGCAAGTTTCACATGGGATAATCTCCCTTAATCTTTGCCAAAGTTGGATGGGGTACCTGCACTGCACAATTCTAGTTTATGTTGGGATCTTGCCTTTCTTTTAAAGGTGATGCTCAGTTACACTGGTAGATTAATGTGCTCATATCTTTGTCTAGCTTTACTCCAGGGCTGAGCACCTGAAATGGTCCCAGAGAGATAACTACCACACCTGAATTCCTTAGCTGTAATTTAAGGGTGAGCGAACAAGATAAAAGAAACAAGTAAATGTCCTGTAACCTGACTTTATATATCCTGAATTTCCCTGTATATATGCAACCGCAAATACTTTCAGATCCTGATTAGAACTGTTGAACAGTGATGACTTAAATGTCTATTGATTTGTAAAGTTCTCAGTTGTGTATTTATAGCAAATTACTGACATTGTTTCCAAACTCATTTAGGAGCTTGGTTTGTGGTAATCTGTCGCTGGGAATGGTACCTGACAGATCAGGTTGGTGTATAGTGACAATAGGAATATGCAGAGAGAAACCAGTTGGAAAGGAGAAAACGAGGTGATGCAGTGCGAGAGGTGGCGGAGATAGCAGCCTGCTGTATCAACCTCTGCGAGATTTATTATTGTCTCGCAGAAACTTTAAGAAAGCTGTCAGACTTTAGGAACAGGTGAGATCGAATTATATATCGAACCTGACTGTTTCTGGAGATACCCAGGTTTCAGACATGAGTGATCGTTACTTCTGGATTAAGGACAAATTGATTGCTGCATTCTTTATGACACTGAATACCTTTATTTTACTTTTTTTAAAAACTGGTTAATTTTGAAGGTGGGGCAATCCTTGCATGAACCAAACAATGCGTGACAGTAACTGTGAGTTCCAGATGGGCAGAGCCACATCATCCCATTCTCCTTTGGCATCCACACCTTCAGAGGTTCAGAAGACAAATGGCCTCAGTCCTGAACCAGAGCAGCTACTGGATTCTCAACCCTAAAGCTCAGCCAATGGACCTTTGCACCTGGAGCTGGGTTTTGTCTGGATATAAACCTCACATTCCTGCCTTCTTTACACACTGCTCTTCTATCTTTCATAGGAAGTGTCCATAGAGAATGGTCAGATCATTGAAAACCTGACAATTGAGCTAGAATTTTTGGAGACCTGCCAGGAAATGCACTCATCATTGTCAAGGCTGACTGAGAAGCTGTGAATGGTCATATTTTTAGGATAATCCCAGAGAGAAGGAAACCTTAACACTGCCTATGCACGTTCCTGATTGACCCAGACTACTCTAGTTTTACCTCACACAGACGAAATTCTCTTATCCATTCATTAGATATTTTAAAACTCAGACTGGATTGGTCAAAATTGCATTCTTCTCACAAAGCAATCCCATAATTTTGCCTGTAGAATCCTCTGGATTCTACCACTCATCTACTACCCATGAGACGTCTTGTTAGCCAGTGAACCTGTCAGTCTGCAATGTGTCTCTGACTTATGCAGAATTAAATATTAGAAATTGTTGAAGAGTGACTCCCCACTTTGGATTTACTCGCCTTTGTTCATTTGGTTTGGAAGTGGAACCAAATGAGACCTGCTGCAATGGCAGCCAGTGACCATTTGTGCAAAAGGCACCCAGACCACGCATTTTTCCCTAGTGCAGTTCAGAGTATGGACGGATCCTTTTGAGTACTCTCCTGCCAAAAATTATCTTTCTTTTGAAGATGAGAGGTAACTTAAGAGGTTAACAAGATTCTTCAATGTGTTCTTATTTAAAGTTTCAACATTTGCAGCCTGTTGGGGACTGGAGTGACTGGGAGGAAGGAAGGATGTAGGAAATAATTTTCTACAAAATTTCATATGACATATGGGTTGTCGGGATGTTGCTTTGGAATGTTTATATTGTGTCAGTGGGACTAAATAATACGCACAATTTATGCTCTTTGTTGAAATGAACCGATGTCCTGCGTTGTGCAAGGAGTTGTACTTTAACCATCAAAGTCTGCTAATATGTTCAAAACCTATCATATTAAAAGGATTATATAGCCTTGTGGTATGTCCATTGTATCAAACAGCTGTGTTTACTCCAATGTGGAGGTGTGTATTTAGTAAATTAAGGTCCATTCCTTCTCTGCAGGTTCACTGACATTCTGGTGCTCCAGAGCAAACCATTTTCATCATGATTTGCAAGCCTTTCAAAGATTTTGTGTGAATAGAGCCAAAGAATCGTACAGCATGGAACAGGCCTTTCAGCCCAACTCACCCATGCTGGGCTAGTCCCATTTGCCTGCATGTGGTCCATATCCTCTTCACCCCTTCCTACCTACAGTTTCCTCTGGCAGCTCATTCCAGATGCAAGCTACCCTCAGTAGAAAAGAAGTTTCCCCTTAGGCCTGTCTTGAACCCTTCACTTCTCAACTTAAACCTATGGCTTCTAGCCTGAGAGAAGACTTAGCATTCACCTTTCCATGTTCTCGTGATTTTACGCACCTGATGAGTTGAATCTTCAATGGTTAGCGCAATGTTGTTACAGTGCCAATGATCCGGGTTCGAATAGGCACTCACTATCTGTAAGGAGTTTGTACGTTCTCCCTGTGCCTTTGGTTTCCTCCCACTGTTCAAAATGTACAGGGGGTGTAATTTTGGGGGTGTAATTTTGGCAGTGTGGGCTGAAAGGGCCTGTTAATGTGCTGTATGTCTATAATTTTAAAGATTAACTCTCCCTCAGCCGAAGTCAGTAACAAAGCCTCTTACTAGATCTGGTCCTCATAATTTAGTACAGCTCTTGCCTCTCCTGTCAGGCACATTTCAATACCTGTTATTTTCTCTGGACATAATTATTAGAAGGATGGTACATGATACAGAAAGTTCATGGCAACATTTTGAATGTTTAATACAACAGGTTATCAACCATTTTCCTGGATTTATTCCACAGATTTCACTTAATTTGTGTGTAATGGCAAGAAGGGCAGAACTCTTGCAATGGCCTTGCTTTAGTATGCAGTCCTGGACATAAAGTTGTTCTCTAAACCCTCTGGATAAAGAATGGCAGAGATTCACCATTATTTTTTGAATGCAATAGATTCTATTAGAGGAAATACATTGCAATCTACCTCACTTGGAAGGGAAGTTGGGTCCCTGGATCGAGGTGAAGAGGGGTTAGCAGTAACAAATGTTGCACCTCCAGTTTCAGGGGAAAACAGAGAGAGAGGGATGGGAAGGGACATGGACCAGAATGATGTCACGGAGAGAGCGGTCCCTTTGGAAGCAAGAATTGGGCGATGAGGAGATGTGGTTGGTTGGGGGGCAATCCAATTGGAGCTGTTGGAAATGACGAAGGCTGATCTACCAGATATGGAGTTGAGGGTGAGGGTGCTCTAGTTCTGTTTGGGAGGGTGGGTGTAGATGTGTGGGAAATGGATGAAATGCGGGGGCTCCATCGACTACAGTAGATGTCTTATCCAAAGAATATCTCTGATATCAGAACATTACAGCACAGTACAGGCCCTTTGGCCTATAATATTGTGATAATTTACATATACATACCAAAAAAAATGTCAATACTCCTTACTTCGTAACCCTCAATTTTTCTTTCAGCCATGCACCTATCTAAGAGTCTTTTAATTATCCCTCCACTAATTATCCCTCCACCACCATGCATTCCAGGCACCCACAATTAAAAAGAACACCCCAATGTCCCCCTAAACTTTCCTCCCTTCATTTTGTACAGATGTCTATACCTCTCAGAATCTTGTTAACCTCTTAAGTTACCTCTCATCTTCAAAGGGTAAACCTTGCCTCATAAAGCTCATTCTCCAATCCAGGCAACTTCCTGGTAAATCTCCTCTGCACCTTCTTAGCTTCCACATCCTTCCTACAATATCCTGGAACAGAAGGCCACATCTTCAGAACTGATGCAACAGTGATAAAAAAAACCTGGAAACAAGAAGAATGGCATCCTCATAGGAGACATGGTGGGTGGAGATATAGCCAGGGCAGCTAGTTCTCTTCCTCTTCCTCTAATGCCTGGTAGAACTTGGTCTTGCTTTCAACAATTTTTCTCTTTCTGGAAATTAAAGGGACAACCATGGGCTTTTGCATAGATCCAGACTATGTTAACCATTTTGTTGCTTACATGGATCAGTCCAGATGTACCCAGACCTGGGCTGATAGGTATCAAGGGACATTCACACCGCACGAGTGCCAGGAAATGATGGTATGCAACAAGAGAAAATCAAGCTATTGCTCTCTGACCATTACCAAATCCCCATTGTCAACATCCTGTGGGGTTACCACTGACCTGAAATTGGAGTAGTCATATACACAAGTGGTCGCAGAAGCTGGGAGTCCTGTGAAGGGTAGCTCGACTCCTAATTCCCACAAACCCATCTGCCATCCACAGAGTTTGTCAGGAGTGGTATGGAACACTCTTCATTTGTCTGGATGAGTGCAGCACTAACACTTGAGAAACTTGACACTTCACAAGATGTCATGATAACACGCAACACAGTTACAGCGCCAGCGGCCCAGGTTCAAATCCAGCGCTCATATGTAAGGAGTTTGTATATTCTCCTTGTGTCTGAGTGGGTTTCCTCTGGGTGCTCTGGTTTCCTCCCCACCTCCAAACAAAACCTACCGGGGGTTGTAAGTCTATTGGGTGTAATTGGGCAGCCAGGCTCAGCAGCCAGAAGGACTTGCTACTGTGCTGTTTGTCTACATTTAAATTTAAAAAAAAACCATAGAGGATAGTATAAACAGAAGTACTGGAGGAACTCAGCCATAGGAAGTAAAGATGTATAACTGATGTTTTGGGCCTGAGCCCTTCCTCAAGGTATAACTTAAAAGGGCTCAGGCCCGAAACATCAGTTATACATCTTTACCTCCTATGGTTGCTATGAGATCAGCTGAATTCTGCCAGTATTTCAGTCTTTTTATGACAATCATAGGGTTTGCAGATTCCATCTGCACCCTGCTGTTTTGCCAAAGAAGCCAACCTATCAAAGGACTCGTCCCACCAAGGCCACACTCTTCTCCCTCCTCTCAGTGGGAAGAAGACTCTCAAGTGTGAGAACATGCACCGCCAGATTCAAGGATGGTTTCTTTCCCACTGCTATCGGACTCCTAAATGAACCTCACCCAAGTCAAATAATGTCCAAGGAACTCAGCACATCAACCAACACTTGTGGAGGTGAAGGCCAACACTTCAGGACAAAACAGAGCTGAGAGTGAAAAATGGAGATGGTCAGACTAAAGAGATTAGCGGGAAGGTGTTATATATGGACTGTGAAGGAACACTTGGCCTCCCTATTTGTCTGGAATATTGCGGGTGGTTGTGTGTCTCCCGTCTGAAACTTATTCAGAAGCCTCATCACATGTCAATCAAGTTTGGACTCCGTCAACCTTCATTGGCTCATTAAAATCACATAGAAATTCTCTGGTATTGCATCATCTGCTCAACATTTGGAAGAAGATTCATGTCGAAAGGAATAAAACAAATTACCAACTACCAAAACTAATACTGACGCAAAATCAGCTAATCCCTTTTACAATAGATAACCTTTCCTTTAGAGAATGGGAGAAAAAAGGGATCAAAAGAATAGAGAATTGTTTTTCGGGAAATAAACTATTATCCTTTGAACAATTGAAGGATAAATATAATATAACTGACGATACAAGGTTGGCATACTACCAACTGAAATCCTACTTGAAGGACAAATTGGGAAACAGTCTGAGGTTACCAGAGGAAGTAATTTTGAATATGTGATTACAGATACAATGATAATCAAAAAATTTATAACAAACATGTATATTAAACTACAAGAAAAGGAGAATGAGGAAACAAATGATAAAACCAAACAAAAATGGGAACAAGATCTAAGCATAAAGATAAAGAATGAAACATGGGAGAAACTATGCTCCGGAACCATGAGAAATACAATAAACACAAGGTTACGTATGATACAATATAATTGGATACACAGGTTATACATTACACCTCAAAAGTTAAATAAAGGGGACCCAACAGTATCAGACAGATGTTTTCGCTGTAAAAAGAAAACGGGAACAACAGTTCATACAATCTGGACATGTGAGAAAGTGAAAACATTTTGGGAAGATCTAAACCAGATACTAAATAAAAATCACAAAAAGCAATATACCAAAAAACCCAGAGATCTTCCTCCTAAGTAATATAAAAAACAAAGAATTTGGACTTGATTTGGATGGAGCACAAAAAAGATTTGTTATGACAGCCCTAGCTGTAGCAAAAAAATGTATTATGTCAACCTGGAAATTAGAAGATAATTTGAGAATACAACAATGGTATATAGAAATGAATAAATGTATTCCATTAGAAAAAATAACATCTTTTTTCTTTGGCTTGGCTTCGCGGACAAAGATTTATGGAGGGGTAAATGTCCACGTCAGCTGCAGGCTCGTTTGTGGCTGACAAGTCCGATGCGGGACAGGCAGACACAGTTGCAGCGGTTGCAGGGGAAAATTGGTTGGTTGGGGTTGGGTGTTGGGTTTTTCCTCCTTTGTCTTTTGTCAGTGAGGTGGGCTCTGCGGTCTTCTTCAAAGGAGGTTGCTGCCCGCCGAACTGTGAGGCGCCAAGATGCACGGTTTGAGGCGATATCAGCCCACTGGCGGTGGTCAATGTGGCAGGCTCCAAGAGATTTCTTTAGGCAGTCCTTGTACCTCTTCTTTGGTGCACCTCTGACACGATGGCCAGTGGAGAGCTCGCCATATAACACGATCTTGGGAAGGCGATGGTCCTCCATTCTGTAGACGTGACCTACCCAGCGCAGTTGGATCTTCAACAGCGTGGATTCGATGCTGTCGGTCTCTGCCATCTCGAGTACTTTGATGTTACGGATGAAGTCGCTCCAATGAATGTTGGGGATGGAGCAGAGACAACGCTGGTGGAAGCATTTTAGGAGCCGTAGGTGATACCGGTAGAGGACCCATGATTCGGAGCCGAACAGGAGTGTGGGTATGGCAACGGCTCTGTATACGCTTATCTTTGTGAAGTTTTTCAGTTGGTTGTTTTTCCAGACTCTTTTGTGTAGTCTTCCAAAGGCACTATTTGCCTTGGTGAGTCTGTTTATCTCGTTGTTGATCCTTGCATCTGATGAAATGGTGCAGCCGAGATAGGTAAACTGGTTGACCGTTTTGAGTTTTGTGTGCCCGATGGAGATGTGGGGGTGCTGATAGTCATGGTTGGGAGCTGGCTGCTGGAGGACCTCAGTTTTCTTCAGGCTGACTTCCAGGCCAAACATTTTGGCAGTTTCCGCAGAAAAAATAACATACAATTTAAGAAATAACATTACAATATTTGAACAAATATGGGAGCCATACATGAAACACAATAGAGAAAACCTACCGTGGACAACTACCACCTAAAATGACAGAAGGAGAAGATAATGAAAGGAACTAACTCAGTGGAATTTCTTGTTTATTTTTATTGAGTGACAACATTGTTTAACGGGTTTAATGTATCTTAGATTCTGAACTTTAAATAAGTGGGAGGGGAGGTGAGGGAGGGAGGGAGAAAACGACACTATATATTTGAAAAAAAATGTATGTATCTTGATCAATGTGGTTTATAGTGTGAAAAATAAAAAATAAAAAATAAAAAATCACTCAGGGTCATCACTAGTTAAACACCCGGCTCAGAACTATATAAAACATCAATGCATAGCACATTTCTTTCTCTCTGCTTTGTGGTCCAAGCCCCAGATATCACTCCATGCTACTATGGACATTGCTGGAAGAGTTGTGGCTAGGTGTGCACTACATTTAAGATGAGCTGTAGAACTGCAATAGATTAGTGCTTGTAGAGAGCCACATCCCTAATGGTGCAGGGAACTGGGAGTGTATTTGAAAGTCCCCGTCTGTAGAGAATATACACATGCGTGAGCGTGTAGAAGATAGGTGGCCTCTGGTATCGGAGTCGAACCTAGGTCCAATGTGAATCACTATATAGTAGTTTAGTAGTAGAGTAATTAAGCATTGTTTGACGTTCTCCTGTTTGTCTCCTGTGTGTTCAAAAAAGTTATCTGTAATTGTAACAGTTATGTCCAGATTAGTCTCTCTGTGAACCCATTGAACCTGATACTCTTTCAAACACAAAAGTGGGGGTTGAGACGTAGAGGTAGATCAGTGCTAGATAAAACCGGATGAGGTAGGGGGTGTACAGATGGTGCCAGGTATGGTGGTCTCATTTTATTGACAACCCCAATTTACACTTAGAACGTTGAATACTACACCATAGGAACAGGTCCTTTGGCCCACATGTTTGTGCTGACCATGAGGCCAAAGTAAATCTCTGCTGCACATGATCCATATCTCTCCATTTGCTGCCTATAAAAGCATTTTATGTGCCATCGATGCACCTATTCTACCATTCCAGGCACCCTACCCTCTATGTAAAAAAAACTTGTTCCACACCCTAATCCTAACTCAGTGCAGCATTGGAACAGGTCCTGTTTAGAGACATGCAGGAGACTGTAGATCAGTGGTTCTCAACCTTTATCTTCCCACTCACATACTATTTTAAGTAATCTCTATGCCATCGGTGCTCTGTGATTAGTAAAGGATTGCTTAAGCTGGTATGTGAGTGGGAAAGGAAGGTTGAGAATCACTGCTGTAGATGCTGGAATCTGGAGCAAACAACAATCTGCTGAAGGAACTCATCTATGGGAGAAAGAAAGAGAAACAGTCCTGACATGAAACACATGGATTGCCCTCCGGGGATGTTGCCCGATCTGCTGAATCCCTCCAGCTTCTCTTTGCTCAAGAGAAGGTTTAAAACAAGGTTGCAAATACATGACAACAAAATAACACTTCTCATATAAATGTTCGCCAAAAGAAATCAAAAACTAAGTATTCAAAGAAAGGATTGCAAATACATGACAACAAAATAACACTTCTCATATAAATGTTCGCCAAAAGAAATCAAAAACTAAGTATTCAAAGAAAGGATTTGAGCTCATCACCCCTGTCCACTGGTGGTCTGTGGGTTTGTTAGATGCTCAGTTGTTCAACTCATTCAAAACAAAGATTGATCGATTTTTGGACATTAGGGGAACTGAAACATACGAGGAGAGACTCAAGCATTTTACAGCACAGAAACAGGCCCTTCGGCCCAACATATCCAAAGTAGCATCCAAAGGAACAGAAAAAGCTTCTTCCCCTATGTTCCCCCACATCTTGATGAAGGGCTCAAGCCAGAAATGTTGGTGATGTATTTTAACCTTTGCTAAATAAAGGCACAGTTTGACCTGCTGAGGTTCTCCAGCATTTGTGTTTTTTTCTCACTTAACAGAACCGCGTGTTTTACCTCATTTCTTATTTCCTTTTGCACTTTTAAAAATATAATTTATAGCAATTTTTGCACCTGCAATGTTGCCTCAAAACAACAAATTTTGTGACAATAAGTTCTGATTCTGTTTAACTAATGGTCCATGGTAAGTTAAGGTAGTCTGTGGGACAACAAGGGTCAAGCATCAGTGTTCTGCAGCAGCTATTCTCAACCTTTTTCTGCCTATGGCCCCTTCTGCTCAGAGTTTACCGGCCCCCTTCACTTAGTTGGTTTATTCCGCACTTCTTCCCCCTGTACAAGTTGGCCTCTTCTTTGTTAAGGATTTCAGTCCATAGCCACCCTTCAATATGATGTAGCCCCCATTGAGAATGGCTGTTCGAGATAACTTGTTTTGTTCAGAGAGTGCTGTCACCACTGCTCGTCAACGAGTTAAGGAACCCCATTCAGCATTTTCTTTCAGAAGGATAAATATGGCCATGTTCCTTGAAGCTCGTGGATCTCCACGTTCTCCCTTCCTGTAGGTGGAGCTGGAAGCACAGGGAAACCACTCCTGTCACCTCTCTTCAATCCAGTAGTAACAGCACTTGGAGTTTAATCCACCTGTTGAGTTTTTTTTTGTGTCCCAGCAAGATTGGCCCAAAATATTACAGAATAGAGCAAATATATTTCATACACAAATTATGTTGAGTGCAAATCGATTTCCCGTGAAAGAGGACATGCCTAGAAATGGACAGGTAGCACACCTAAGAAATGAGTTGCCAAAGAAAGCAGTAGAATTGGCATCATGAAATATATTTAAATCACCGATTTTTGCACAGTAGGGGAATTAACAGTTATTGGGAACAGGTAGGTAGGTGGAGCCTAGTCTACAGAAGGTCAGCTGTTATCTTATTGAATGCCAGAGCAGGCTTGTTAGGCCAGATGGCCGACCCTTGCTCCTGTTTCTGACATTTTTATTTCTTACAAATTGTGTCAAAGTTTCAAGTTGATGGAATTGCAAAAGAACACTTTTATATTAGAAATTAAATCACGTTTTGTTCACCTGTGAGCTGCCCTGCCTGCAAAGCCGGCTAAACATCTCCAAGTATGTGAATGAATGAATGCAAGTTTAATGTCACGTACATCAGTACCATGCAACAGAATTACATGCATGACTCTGCAGGACAATCAAATGCATCACAGACCTTGCAGAATATGCAACCTCAGCCTTCACCTGTGCAACCCTTGCCCTTGTGCCTATGGGTAGGGGCATATTGGCAGGTCTGTGAGAAAAGAATGGGAAAATAACAGCTAGATCAGGGGATAGGATGGAGATGAGGAGATATCCCTTCTCCCAGAGGACGCTGAAGCTCTGGATTTCTCATCAACGATCAAATGAATTCTTGAGCTTGTTTGAGGTAAAGATCCATTGATCTTTGGATATATAGGAAAGCAAAGAACTTGAAGAGAGACTAAATTAAATTTTACACACAGAAACCGGTCCCTTGGCTCAACTTGTCCACATTAACACCCAACAGTACAAAAACAGCTTCTTCCCCTCTGCTATGAGATTTCTGAACGGACAATGAACCACAGACATTACCTCACCATAGAACATTACAAGACAAAAACTGGCCCCTTCAGCCCTCCTAGTTTGTGCTGAACCATTTTTTTTGCCTAGTCCCATTGACCTGCATCCAGTCCATAGCCCTCCATACATACCTCTCCCATCCATGTACCTGTCAAAATTCCTCTTGTATGTTAAAATTGAGCCCGCATTCACCATTTCAGCTATGTAAAGAAGTTCCCTCTCATGTTCCCCCTAAACTTTTCCTCTTTCACTCTTAACCTGTGTCCTCTGGTTTGTATCTCACCAATCCTCAGTGGAAAAAGCCTAATACCATCCCTCATTCTTCTATGCTCCAGGGAACAAAGCCTACCTGTTTAACCTTTCCCTGTAACTCAGTTCCTGAAGTCCAGGCAACATCCTAGAAAATGTTCTCTGCACTCTTTTCTATCTTATTGATATCTTTCCTGTTGTTAGGTCACCAAAGCTGCACACAATACTCCAAATCTAGCCTCACCAATGTTTTATAGAACTTTCCCATAGCATGGCAACTCCTAAACTCAATCACGCCTTGATTCCGTCACCTCTGCCTCCCAGCTTATTTCCATGACCATGACTCTACACCCACCCCCCCCCCCAACCAAAGACTCTTTCTCCCACTTCAAGACTCCTTCTGCCTCCTGAACAACTCATCCTGGCCAGATACCTGCTCTGGACCTTTTTATTTCCAACTGATGCTGAGAAATTTACCGTCACAACTTTACCACCAACCCCCCCCCCCCTCTTTTATACCAGTCTCAACTCCTCAAAATGCTCTCCCCTCCACTATCTCTGTAACAATCCCAACCTCAACCATCAAACCCGCAGACAAGGGTGGTGCTGTTGTGGTCTGGCGCACTGACCTCTACCTTGCTGAGGCCAGTCAACAGCTCTCAGACACCTCCTCTTATTGACCTCTCCCACTGGACTCCACCACTACACCAAGCCACTGTCTCTATTTTTTTTCCGAAACTTTATTTATTAATTTTAACATGTGAAGAAAGTAAGTAATTCACGTACAGAAAAAATACAAAATAAAGTAATACAAGTACAAAGTAACATAGTTAATACAATACCAATCTCGGCATCTCCCCCTAACAACTAAAAACTAAGACTAAAAAAAAACTATTTTTAACCCCTAAACCCCCCCTTCCCAACCTTAAGATAAAGAGTGAAGAATTAATACTATTAGTATAATAAAAAAAATAAAAAATAAATATCTTAAAAAAAGATCGATATATATAAAAAAATCCCAAAAAAATTAATTATTAATCCAAAAAATTTTTATTATCGAAGAATATATATGAAAAAACAAAAACAAAAAGAACTTAAATGAAAAAAAAACAACTAATAATAAAAAAAAACTAAAACTTTAAAGAAAAAAAATGATTAATTCAAACTTATTTAAGTTTGAATAAGAGTATAAATAATAAAAAGAGAAACGAGAAAATAAACCTGGACCATCACAGTTCACTTTAACTCATAAAAAGACATCTTATCTTGTATAGAAAAAGATATTCTTTCCATAACCAAACAAAACTTCATCTCTGAATACCACCTATCTAAAGACAATACATTTCTATTCTTCCAAGTAATCGCTATACATTTCTTGGCCACTGCCAGCGCTAAGTAAATAAAAGAGATCTGGTAATTATCTAATTCTAAATCAATCAACGGTTGCATATTCCCTAATAAAAATATATATCAGGGTCTAATACAATATGAAGATTATATAGATTATTAAATACAGATTGAATACCTTTCCAAAATTGTTGTAACCGATCACACAACCAAACAGCATGTAAAAAAGTACCAGAAACCTGATCACAACAAAAACAAAGATCTGACTTACTAAAACCAAATTTTTAAAATTCTTCAGGTGTTAAATATAATTGATGTATAAAACTATAATTAATCATCGCCAATCTAGCATTAATCAATTTTCGAACACTATTACGGCAGATTTCAGACCAATCTTCTTCAGTTATTGTTAAACTTAAATCTTTTTCCCATTTCATTTTATCTTTATCCCAATCTATTTTACTTTCACTTTCCAACAAAATACGATACAAACCTGATATATAACCCTTTTTTGGAAATGAGAGCACATATTTCTCAAAATCAGTTTCAGAAAGTAAATTCATTTGACGACCGCATACCTGTTTTACAAAAGATCTTAACTGATAATACACAAATATAGAATAACCACTTATATCAAATCTCTTTTGCAATTCTACAAAAGAACAAAAATGACCTTCTAAAAAACAGTCAGATAAATTATGTATTCCTTTCTCCTCCCATTGTTTCAAAATAGTATTAGATACCGTGAAAGGAACAAGTTGATTATTATATAATGGTAATCTTCCCGACCACTTATTTTTCAATCCCATTTTATGTAATTAACTTGTCCATAAATTCATTAAATGTTTCAATATTGGTACATCATAAGTTCGTAACAAATTTTTATTCCATCGAAATAAAAATTCATTCGAAAATTTTTCAGAAATAACTGCCAATTCTATCTGTGCCCAACTAGGCGTATCTTGTGTGGCCATTAATGCGCTAAGAAATCTAAATTGAGCTGCTTCATAATAAAATTGAAAGTTAGGTAGCCGTAACCCTCCAAATTGAAAATCCCACATCAATTTTTTTCAACGCCACCCTAGGAAATTTTCCTTTCCACAAAAAAATCCCTAATTATTTTATATAAATCCTTAAAAAATCTTTTTTGTAAACAACAAGGAATTGATTGAAATAAATATTGTATACGAGGAAAAATATTCATTTTTATAGTATTAATTCTTCCTAATAAACCCAAAGGTAAATCTTTCCATTTAACTAAATCTGCCTTAATCTTCTTAATTAAAGGAAGATAATTAAGTGAATTTCAATTTTGGTAGTCAGTATTAACATTAATTCCCAAATATTTAATTTGTTTCGTCCACTTCAAATTCGTAATATTTCTAAACATTGAATAATCATCTTTACTAATTGATAAAATTTAACTTTTAGTCCAATTAACCTTATAACCAGATAATTGACCATAAATCTCTAAGGAATCTTGAAGTGCTGGCAGAGAAACATCAGGATCCACCAAATACAGCAAAACGTCATCCGCAAATAAATTTATTTTATAATCTTCATTCAAGACTCTCATACCTTTGATACTATCATTCTGACGTATTAATTGTGCTAGAGGTTCAATAACTAAAGCAAACAAGGCGGGTGATAATGGACATCCTTGTCTAATAGATCTTGTTAAATTAAAGGATTCTGAAAGCAAACCATTAGTAACAACTCTAGCTTTCGGACCATTATACAGAGCCCTAATCATACCAATAAATGAGAGTCCAAACGAAAACTTTTCAAGTACTTTAAATAAAACTTCCATTCTACTCTATCGAATGCCTTTTCTGCATCCAATGAAACCACCATTGGATAATTCTTCTGAGATTTAGATTTATTTATCAAAGTAATTAATCGTAGAATATTAGCCGAAGCATACCTATTTTTTATAAAACCTGTTTGATCACGATGTATCGTCTTTGGTAAATACTGAGCCAACCTATTAGCCATAACTTCAGCCACTATTTTAACAAAGATATAGGACGGTAAGAAGCTACCTGTAAGGGATCTTTATCTTTTTTTGGTATAACTGTAATTATAGCATTAGAACAGGACTCAGGTAATTGAAAAGTATCATAAAGTTGTTGTATTACATTCTTAAATAAGGAAGATATATCAACATAAAAAGTCTTGTAAAAACCATCTCCACCAGGCGCTTTTCCATTTGGCATATCTTTTATAGCCATTTCAATTTCACTATCCGTAAAAGGTTTATCCAACTCTTGTCTGTCTTCTTGAGATAACTGTGGTAAATTAATATTTTTCAAAAAAGAGTCTATTGCATCTTCTTTTATCTCTTTACATTCAGTCAAATAAAGTTTTATGTAAAAATTACAAAATTCATCATTAATTTCTTTTTGACTAGAAGTAATACCCAATTTATTTCTAATAGCTGGTATAATCCTAGATAACTGTTCTTTTTTTAATTGCCAAGCTAATACTTTATGAGCTTTCTCACCCCATTCATAAAATTTATTTTTTGAACGATTCAACAGACATTCAAATCGATATGACTGTAACTTATTATACTTCAACTTTAAATTAGTTAATTGGATCTTTTGGAATTCAGTAGCTTTCTTTTGAAATTCTTTTTCACAGATTGTTATTTTCTTCTCCAAATCCTCAGTTTCTCTAACTCTCTCTTTCTTCAGTTTGGATGCATAACTGATAATTTGACCTCGTAAAAAAGCTTTCATTGCGTCCCACAAAACAAACTGATCAGAAACAGAGTGAACATTATTAGCAATGAAATCCTCAATTTGTTTTCTCAAATAAACAATAAATTCTGGCTTTTGTAGTAACATAGTATTAAATCACCATCTTAAAGTTTGTTGTGTAACTTGAGAACTTTGATATTCCAGTAATAACAATGAATGGTCCGAGACTAACCTTGCCTTATAATCCACAGATATAACCTTATCCTGTAAATGTGCCGAAATTAAAAAATAATCTAGTCTTGAAAAAGAATTATGTCGAGAAGAATAAAAAGAAAAGTCTTTTTGTGTAGGATTAAATCTATGCCAAATATCAACTAAATTCAAATCTTTCATCATATTAGCCATATTTATCGCCATCTTAGATTTCTTAATTACCTTTGGATACTTATCCAATAACGGTTCTAATACCATATTTAAATCCCCCCCAATCATCACATTGGAATTAGCTTGTCCCAATAATAAAGATATTTCTGTAATAAAAGCAGTGTCTTCAACATTTGGAGCATAAACATCAATCAAAGTCCAGGCTTCATTACAGATCATACAATTCAACTTAAGTAGTCTTCCTCCATTTTTCTCCTCGTCTTGCAGTTGAAACAGTAAATTCTTATGTACCAAAACTGCAACTGCTTTTGCCTTTGAATTAAATGAAGAATAGAAGACTTATCCAACCCAGTCCCGCTTAAGTTTCAAATGTTCTTTATCTGTCAAATGAGTTTCCTGTAAAAAGGCCACATCTACTTTAATTTTTTTAAAATAAGCAAGTACTTTCTTACACTTTATAGGATTATTCAAACCCTGAACATTAAGAGAAGCAAATTTAAATTTCGACATGTCTTACAACAGTTAGAAAAAAAACCCCTAACTCTTATCCCCTTACCCTCTCTTAATACGATCAAAAAAAAGAAAAGGAAGAGAAAAAAAAAAGGAAAAAAACATTTTTTAAAATTATTTTAAAACAAAAAAAAACCCCTCACTCTTTAATCTAATAATACAAAAAAAAACAAAACGGGTAGGAGGTTAAAAATACCCCCTCCCGTCTAAACCGCGCAATCCGGTAACTCCCAAAAAAAATGGGTGTGAGATAACTCACATGTAGCAGATGACTTTCAGAAAATAGTGCCTATCCAGTTCCTTGTAGTATGACTGCGTGTGGAAACCCCAGCCACAGCCTCTCCAGCAGTGACTGGAGGACGCTGGCCGAGGTTTTCCCCAGTCCATAATGTATTAAGTTCTCCCAGTACATCAAGTTGTATAGGTTCTTCTATCTCAAGAGGTGCAGTTTGCAGTGCCACCGCTACAGTTGACAGATGCCTTTCCCCAGCCGGTGTTTCAGCTGGTAATACTTCAGCTGATGATACTACAAGCGGTTCATTCATAACATTGCCGTCAGATGCTACTGCGCATGTGCGAACCTGAGTAACTCTTTGTTCTAAAGGCTGTTTGGCGCCCTCTTTAGGAGGCTCTACCGATGAAACATAGAGCTCTGCATCCGAACACTGTACCTCTCTCCTGGGATCCATTTCAGGCTGAGTCCCGGTGTCTTTTCTACAGGTAGGCTCCAAAAATTGAACTTTTGGAAAATGTAGTTCTTTGATGATCGTCGTTTTTTTTTACTCTTTTTCACCAATTGTACCATCAGAAGTTAAATTAACAGCACTGAAGTTATCTAAACTTAAAGAATTTTAACGGGCATTTCTAGACAAAACAATAAGATAGAGTCAGGAGAGGACTGGAAGGCACGTCTGATCCTTACACCATCTTGCCACGCCCCATGCCAAGCCACTGTCTCTAACATAATCTGTAACATCATCACCTTTTGTCACCACCTCCCCCCACCACCCCACCCTGACAAGGACATCAACCTCATTCTGTCTCACCCCAGCACTTCTACCCAAGATAGATAAACCCAACCATCTGGGTAGACCCACTGTTTCTGTCTCCTCTTGCCGTACTGAAATAGTTTAATCATTCCTTGACTATCTTTTCTCCTTTAGTCCAATCCCTCCCCACCTACATTGGCAACACCTCACATGCCCTCCATCTTCATGATGGATCCCTAATCCTTTTATACCTCTATCCCCCACACAGGTCTGAAAGCACTTTGCTTCTTCCTGGACTAAAGACCTGAACAGACACCCTCTACCACCACCCTCCTCCACCTGGCAGAACTTGCCCTCACTCTAAAAAAACTTCTTTAATTCATCCCACTTCCTCCAAATTAAAGAAGTAGCCATGGGTACCCGCTTGGGTCCCAGCTACATCTGCCTATTTGTGGGCTTTGTGGAGCAATCCATGGTACAAGCCTACACAAGCAAGACCTCACAACTCTTCCTCCGGTATATCGATGACTATATTGGGGCTGCCTCATGCACACTCGATGAGCTTGTTGATTTCATCCATTTTGTGAACAACTTTCACTCTGATCTCAAACTCACCTTGTCCATCTCCAATGACACTCTCCCCCTCTTGGATCTCTGTTTCTATCTTGGGATACAAGTTTTCCACTTATATTTGCTACAAACCTTCTAACTGCCACAACTACCTTGACTACACTTCCTCACATCCTGTCCCCTGCAAGGATTCCACCCCCTTCTCTCAATTTCTCCATCTCTGCCGCATCAGTTCTGAAGATGAAATCTTCCAGTCCAGATCTTCTGAAATGTCTGCCTTCATCCACAAACGTGGCTTCCTCTCCATCCCTATCAACGCAGCCCTTACCCGAATCTCCTCCATTTCCCACTCATCCGTCCTGGCTCCCTCTGCCCCGAGACGCAACAAACATAGAACATTCCCCCCCCCACACCTCATCATCACCTACTACCCCATCAGCCCACATTATCTGTCGGAATTTCCAGCACTTACTATAGGATCCCACCACCAGACACATTTTTCCTTCTCTCAGCCTTCCACAGAGAGACTGCTTCATCCATGATTTCCTCGTGCACTCATCCCTCCCCACCCCACCCCCAACCCACCACCCCCACTCCGCTCCCGGCACCTTCCCCTGTGGTCGCATGAGGTGCAACACATGCACCCACACCTTTTCCCTCATCACAATCCAGGGCCTCAAAGGGGCCTTTCAAGTGAAGAAACACTTTATCACATCTGGTACTCCCTTTGTAGTGCTGTCTACATCAGAGACTGGTCACAGATTGGAAGATCAGTTCACTGAGCATCTCCTGTCTGTCTGCGCAACAGCGATCTCCCAGTAGCCAACCATTTCAATTCTGAGTCACACTCCCAGACTCACATGTCTTTCCAATATCCATGGCCCTACCCTATGTACTATCCCATCCTGACCACTCACAGATTGGAGGAACAACACCTTATTTTCCATCTGGGCACTCTCCAGCCAGATGGCATTAACATTGACTTCCTTACTTTCTGCTAAACTTAATCACCTTTTCATTTCCCTCCCCTTTCCTGACTTTCCAGTTCTCCCCTCCCTTCCCCCATACCCACCCAGCCATCCCTCCTCCCCCTCATTGCTGCTGTCCCCTCCCTCCCTCCCCTCATCCACCTATCATCTCCTGCCTTTGCCACCTTCCCCTCCCCCATCTCTATGCATTCTTACCCTGATGAAGGGCTCAAGCCCAAAACAATGGTTATGTATTTTTACACTGTTGGATCTGCTGAGCTTCTCCAGCATTTTGTGCTTTTACTTCAACCACAGTGTCTACAGATTTTTGTGCTTTACTTTTTCCTATACTCAATATTTTGATTTATGAAGGCCAATGTGTCATTTTCAGTGAATTATGTTGTGGCAGCACACATAATTGCAGCGGCGAACCAGCCTGGCTTATCACACATGGTCAGCAGAGCAGCAGCGGTAAAGATGGCGTCACAGGTCCTTCATTTCTGATACAGATTGGAAGTATGCATGATGCGAGTTCTGGTACATGAGGGGCCGGTTCCAGATGGCATTAAAGGCCACAGCGTGATCTTCAGTGAAAATCGGTTGTGCTTAATGAGCTCACAGTCTGCTACCTCAGTTCTTTTTGCTGTGCTTGTGCGCAACCCACTACAATGTATCTGTATTCCCAGATCTCTCTTTTCCACTATTTTAAAAAAGTTAGCAATTTTTTTGCTGCAAAACAATGAATTTCATGACATGTTCATGACAATAAATTCTGATTAAGCAAGCTGCCTAACCGAGCTAATTTGATTTGCCAATGTGGATAATATCACTTGATCACTTGATCCTGTCTAAATGTCTTTTAAATGTTATAATTGTCGCCTGATTATTTATCTTATTTTTGCTCTTCACTGGGGGGGGTGGAGGGGGGAACTCTCTTTTGATTCTCTTTCTCTGACTAATTTCTCTGACTGTAAGGGTGCCAGGCAATTTCTGCCCTGCCTTATGGCAGATGAAAGGAAATTTAATGTAATATAACATTTTCTATTTTATTGCATGACAATAAAAGAAACTTGATAACACTCTGTAAGGTCTTATACTGAAGTACTCCTTATACTTTGTGAGGAGTTTGAGGAGATTCGGTATGTCACCGAAGATTCTCAAAAACCTCTTCACCCTTCATGAACATGTGGGGAAACTTCGTTACGAAGAGAGTGTGGGAGTATGGAATAAGATGCCAGGTGAAGGGATGAATGCTGGCTCAATTTTAACATTTAAGAAGAATTTGGACAGGTACAAGGATGGGAGAGGTATGGAGGGCTATTGTCTGGGAGCAGGTCAGTGGGACTAGGCAAAAAGAAAAATGGTTCAGCACTAAAAGGGCTGAAGGACATTGGTGTACTGTGGAGAGCACTCTGGCTGGTTGCATCATTGTACGTGCATGCATAGGACAGGGAAAAACTCCAGAAGGTCGTAAACTCAGCCTGCAACATCATGGCCACCAGACCACTCCATCGAGGGCAACTACAAAAGGCAGTGTCTTAAGAAAGCAGCCTCTATCCTCAAGTACACCCACCATCCAGGTCATGCCCTTTTCACTCTGCTACCATCGGAATAAAGGTACAGGAGCCTGAGATGACCATTCAGAGACCCAAGAACAGTTTATTTCCCTCTACCATCAGATTCCTGAATGAACAATGAACCACAGACACTACCTCACTTTGGCTTTTTCTTGCACTATTTTTATTTGTTTTGTAATGTAATTTACACTGTGATGCTGCCAAACAAATGTTCATGACAATGAATTCTGATTCCTTAGCTTCCTATGACCCTGCCAATTTTTTAACTGAGTCAACATTGTCACAGAATTATCCAGGAACCAAATCCTTAGCCCCAGCTTGTCCGGGCGATCAAGTTGCGTACCAGAACTGGACCCATTTGACTGCGTTTGTTACCTATCTCTCCAAACCTTTCTTTCCATCCATCTGTCTAAATACAGTTTGTTATCACCTCACCATTTGTGAAATATTGTAAAAATTAACTTGTCACATGCCTTATCATCACGGTAAACAAACTTCAGAGACTCAAAAGGAGGTAAATGAATGTAACTTCTTTCTCTTACATCTCCCTCTTTGTCCCTCAGCCGCCACGGACTTTCACTTCCGCCCCACTGATGCTCATCCGCTTCACTTCCGCCCCCTTAACGCTCAGTTCCGCCCTGAATATGACGTTGCAATGGTATGAGTGCAGGGAAGGAAGTTTCCGGTGTGAGGCGGAAGTCAGCGACAGCAGCTGCAGCCATGGAGGAGGTTCAGCGGCGGCACCCTCGCCGGTAGGTCCCGGGGAGCGCTGGGGTGGAAAGGGAAGTGAAGTGTGGGTGAGAGTCCGCTCCGGAGAGAGAGGTGTCCAAACCGGTGTGGGGTGAAGCTCCAGGGACCCGTGGGCGCAGGGATCCCTCCTCCTTGGGATCGACCCTCTCCCCCCTTACCTGCCGGAGATCGACCCAATCTCCCCTCCGCTCCCAGGGATCGACCCTCTCCCCCCTTACCTCCCCGGGATCGACCCTCGCCCCCCATACCTCCCAGGGATCGACCCTCTCCACCCCCGGGATCGACCCTCTCCACCCCCTTACCTCCCCGAGATCGACCCTCTTACCTCCCCGGGATCGACCCTCTTACCTCCCCGGGATCGACCCTCTCCACCCCTTTACCTCCCCGAGATCGACCCTCTTCCCCCCCTTACCTCCCTGGGATCGACCCTCTCCCCCTCACCTCCCCTGGATCGACGCACTCCCCCTCCACTCGCTGGGATTGATCTGCTCCCCCCTTACCTCCCCGGGATCGACCCTTACCTCCCTGGGATCGACCTTCTCCACTCCCTTACCTCCCCGAAATCGACCCTCTCCCCTCTTACCTCCCCGGGATCGACCCTCTCCACCCTCTTACCTCCCCGGGATCGTCCCTCTCCACCCCCTTACCTCCCCGAGATCAACCCTCTCCACCCCCGGGATCGATCCTCTACACCCCCTTACCTCCCCGAGATCGACCCTCTCCCCTCTTACCTCCCTGGGATCGACCCTCTCCACCCCCTTACCTCCCCGAGATCGACCCTCTCCCCCCCCTTACCTCCCTGGGATCGACCCTCTCCCCCTCACCTCCCCTGGATCGACGCACTCCCCCTCCATTCCCCGGGATTGATCCGCTCCCCCCTTACCTCTACGGGATCGACCCTTACCTCCCTGGGATCGACCTTCTCCACTCCCTTACCTCCCTGAGATCGACCCTCTCCCCCCTTACCTCTACGGGATCGACCCTTACTCCCTGGGATCGACCTTCTCCACTCCCTTACCTCCCTGAGATCGACCCTCTCCCCTCTTACCTCCCCAGGATCGACCCTCTCCACCCCCTTACCTCCCTGAGATCAACCCTCTCCCCCTTACCTCCGGGGGATCGACCCACTCCCCCTCCCCTCCCATTCCCGAGGATCGACCCCGTCCCCATCCCTTCCCATTCCCGGGTATCGACCCTCTCCCCCCTTACCTCCCCGGGATCGATTCTCCTCTCTTACCACACTGGGATCGACCCCTCTCCTCCACCCCGAGATCATTCCGCTCCTTCTTACTTCCCCGGGTTCAACCCCTCCCCTCCCGGGATCGACCCCTCCCCCTCCCCTCCCCATCCCTCCTAGGGATCGACCCAATACCCCCTCCACTCCCCCCGGGGATCGACCCACTCCCCTCTCCCCACCCCTCCCATGGACTGACCCATTCCTCCCTCCTCGCCCCTTCAGGGGATCGATCTAGTCCCCCTCCCCTCCCTTCCCCAGGTTTGAACCAAATCCCCTCCCGGGGGGTTTGACCCAGTCCCCCTCCCCTTCCAGAGTTCAAACCCCGTCCCCCTCCCGACCCCTGCCGGGGATCGACCCTCTCTATTCCCTTACCTCCCCGGGATCGACCCTCTCCACCCCCTTACCTCCCTGAGATCGACCCACTCTCCCCCCCTTACCTCCCCTGGATCGACCCTCTCCCCCTCACCTCCCCATCCCTCCTAGGGATCGAACCAATACCCCCTCCACTCCCCCCGGGGATCGACCCGCTCCCCCCTTACCTCCCCAGGTTCGACCATCTCCACCCCCAGAATCGACCCTCTCCGCCCCCGGGATCGACCCTCTCCACCCCCTTATCTCCCCGAGATCGACCCTCTCCCCTCTTACTCCCCGGGATCGACCCTCTCCACCCCCTTACCTCCCCGAGATCGACCCTCTCCCCCCCCTGACCTCCCTGAGATCGACCCTCTCCCCCTCACCTCCCCATCCCTTCTAGGGATCGACCCAATACCCCCTCCACTCCCCCCGGGGATCGACCCAATCTCCCTTCCACTCCCGGAGATCGACCCGCTCCCCCCTTACCTCCCCGGGATCGACCCTCTCCACCCCCGGGATCGACCCTCTCCACCCCCGGGATCGACCCTCTCCACCCCCGGGATCGACCCTCTCCACCCCCGGGATCGACCCTCTCCACCCCCGGGATCGACCCTCTCCACCCCCGGGATCGACCCTCTCCACCCCCTTACCTCCCCGAGATCGACCCTCTTACCTCCCCGGGATCGACCCTCTTACCTCCCCGGGATCGACCCTCTTACCTCCCCGGGATCGACCCTCTTACCTCCCCGGGATCGACCCTCTTACCTCCCCGGGATCGACCCTCTCCACCCCTTTACCTCCCCGAGATCGACCCTCTTCCCCCCCTTACCTCCCTGGGATCGACCCTCTCCCCCTCACCTCCCCTGGATCGACGCACTCCCCCTCCACTCGCTGGGATTGATCTGCTCCCCCCTTACCTCCCCGGGATCGACCCTTACCTCCCTGGGATCGACCTTCTCCACTCCCTTACCTCCCCGAAATCGACCCTCTCCCCTCTTACCTCCCCGGGATCGACCCTCTCCACCCTCTTACCTCCCCGGGATCGTCCCTCTCCACCCCCTTACCTCCCCGAGATCGACCCTCTCCCCTCTTACCTCCCCGGGATCGAACCTCTGCACCCTCTTACCTCCCCGGGATCGTCCCTCTCCACCCCCTTACCTCCCCGAGATCGACCCTCTCCCCTCTTACCTCCCTGGGATCGAACCTCTGCACCCTCTTACCTCCCTGGGATCGTCCCTCTCCACCCCCTTACCTCCCCGAGATCAACCCTCTCCACCCCCGGGATCGACCCTCTCCACCCCTTTACCTCCCCGAGATCGACCCTCTTCCCCCCCTTACCTCCCTGGGATCGACCCTCTCCCCCTCACCTCCCCTGGATCGACGCACTCCCCCTCCACTCGCTGGGATTGATCTGCTCCCCCCTTACCTCCCCGGGATCGACCCTTACCTCCTTGGGATCGACCTTCTCCACTCCCTTACCTCCCCGAAATCGACCCTCTCCCCTCTTACCTCCCCGGGATCGACCCTCTCCACCCTCTTACCTCCCCGGGATCGTCCCTCTCCACCCCCTTACCTCCCCGAGATCAACCCTCTCCACCCCCGGGATCGATCCTCTACACCCCCTTACCTCCCCGAGATCGACCCTCTCCCCTCTTACCTCCCCGGGATCGACCCTCTCCACCCTCTTACCTCCCCGGGATCGTCCCTCTCCACTCCCTTACCTCCCCGAAATCGACCCTCTCCCCTCTTACCTCCCCGGGATCGACCCTCTCCACCCTCTTACCTCCCCGGGATCGTCCCTCTCCACCCCCTTACCTCCCCGAGATCAACCCTCTCCACCCCCGGGATCGATCCTCTACACCCCCTTACCTCCCCGAGATCGACCCTCTCCCCTCTTACCTCCCTGGGATCGACCCTCTCCACCCCCTTACCTCCCCGAGATCGACCCTCTCCCCCCCCTTACCTCCCTGGGATCGACCCTCTCCCCCTCACCTCCCCTGGATCGACGCACTCCCCCTCCATTCCCCGGGATTGATCCGCTCCCCCCTTACCTCTACGGGATCGACCCTTACCTCCCTGGGATCGACCTTCTCCACTCCCTTACCTCCCTGAGATCGACCCTCTCCCCCCTTACCTCTACGGGATCGACCCTTACTCCCTGGGATCGACCTTCTCCACTCCCTTACCTCCCTGAGATCAACCCTCTCCCCCTTACCTCCGGGGGATCGACCCACTCCCCCTCCCCTCCCATTCCCGAGGATCGACCCCGTCCCCATCCCTTCCCATTCCCGGGTATCGACCCTCTCCCCCCTTACCTCCCCGGGATCGATTCTCCTCTCTTACCACACTGGGATCGACCCCTCTCCTCCACCCCGAGATCATTCCGCTCCTTCTTACTTCCCCGGGTTCAACCCCTCCCCTCCCGGGATCGACCCCTCCCCCTCCCCTCCCCATCCCTCCTAGGGATCGACCCAATACCCCCTCCACTCCCCCCGGGGATCGACCCACTCCCCTCTCCCCACCCCTCCCATGGACTGACCCATTCCTCCCTCCTCGCCCCTTCAGGGGATCGATCTAGTCCCCCTCCCCTCCCTTCCCCAGGTTTGAACCAAATCCCCTCCCGGGGGGTTTGACCCAGTCCCCCTCCCCTTCCAGAGTTCAAACCCCGTCCCCCTCCCGACCCCTGCCGGGGATCGACCCTCTCTATTCCCTTACCTCCCCGGGATCGACCCTCTCCACCCCCTTACCTCCCTGAGATCGACCCACTCTCCCCCCCTTACCTCCCCTGGATCGACCCTCTCCCCCTCACCTCCCCATCCCTCCTAGGGATCGAACCAATACCCCCTCCACTCCCCCCGGGGATCGACCCGCTCCCCCCTTACCTCCCCAGGTTCGACCATCTCCACCCCCAGAATCGACCCTCTCCGCCCCCGGGATCGACCCTCTCCACCCCCTTATCTCCCCGAGATCGACCCTCTCCCCTCTTACTCCCCGGGATCGACCCTCTCCACCCCCTTACCTCCCCGAGATCGACCCTCTCCCCCCCCTGACCTCCCTGAGATCGACCCTCTCCCCCTCACCTCCCCATCCCTTCTAGGGATCGACCCAATACCCCCTCCACTCCCCCCGGGGATCGACCCAATCTCCCTTCCACTCCCGGAGATCGACCCGCTCCCCCCTTACCTCCCCGGGATCGACCCTCTCCACCCCCGGGATCGACCCTCTCCACCCCCGGGATCGACCCTCTCCACCCCCGGGATCGACCCTCTCCACCCCCGGGATCGACCCTCTCCACCCCCGGGATCGACCCTCTCCACCCCCGGGATCGACCCTCTCCACCCCCTTACCTCCCCGAGATCGACCCTCTTACCTCCCCGGGATCGACCCTCTTACCTCCCCGGGATCGACCCTCTTACCTCCCCGGGATCGACCCTCTTACCTCCCCGGGATCGACCCTCTTACCTCCCCGGGATCGACCCTCTCCACCCCTTTACCTCCCCGAGATCGACCCTCTTCCCCCCCTTACCTCCCTGGGATCGACCCTCTCCCCCTCACCTCCCCTGGATCGACGCACTCCCCCTCCACTCGCTGGGATTGATCTGCTCCCCCCTTACCTCCCCGGGATCGACCCTTACCTCCCTGGGATCGACCTTCTCCACTCCCTTACCTCCCCGAAATCGACCCTCTCCCCTCTTACCTCCCCGGGATCGACCCTCTCCACCCTCTTACCTCCCCGGGATCGTCCCTCTCCACCCCCTTACCTCCCCGAGATCGACCCTCTCCCCTCTTACCTCCCCGGGATCGAACCTCTGCACCCTCTTACCTCCCCGGGATCGTCCCTCTCCACCCCCTTACCTCCCCGAGATCGACCCTCTCCCCTCTTACCTCCCTGGGATCGAACCTCTGCACCCTCTTACCTCCCTGGGATCGTCCCTCTCCACCCCCTTACCTCCCCGAGATCAACCCTCTCCACCCCCGGGATCGACCCTCTCCACCCCTTTACCTCCCCGAGATCGACCCTCTTCCCCCCCTTACCTCCCTGGGATCGACCCTCTCCCCCTCACCTCCCCTGGATCGACGCACTCCCCCTCCACTCGCTGGGATTGATCTGCTCCCCCCTTACCTCCCCGGGATCGACCCTTACCTCCTTGGGATCGACCTTCTCCACTCCCTTACCTCCCCGAAATCGACCCTCTCCCCTCTTACCTCCCCGGGATCGACCCTCTCCACCCTCTTACCTCCCCGGGATCGTCCCTCTCCACCCCCTTACCTCCCCGAGATCAACCCTCTCCACCCCCGCGATCGATCCTCTACACCCCCTTACCTCCCCGAGATCGACCCTCTCCCCTCTTACCTCCCTGGGATCGACCCTCTCCACCCCCTTACCTCCCCGAGATCGACCCTCTCCCCCCCCTTACCTCCCTGGGATCGACCCTCTCCCCCTCACCTCCCCTGGATCGACGCACTCCCCCTCCATTCCCCGGGATTGATCCGCTCCCCCCTTACCTCTACGGGATCGACCCTTACCTCCCTGGGATCGACCTTCTCCACTCCCTTACCTCCCTGAGATCGACCCTCTCCCCTCTTACCTCCCCGGGATCGAACCTCTGCACCCTCTTACCTCCCCGGGATCGTCCCTCTCCACCCCCTTACCTCCCCGAGATCGACCCTCTCCCCTCTTACCTCCCCGGGATTGAACCTCTGCACCCTCTTACCTCCCCGGGATCGTCCCTCTCCACCCCCTTACCTCCCCGAGATCAACCCTCTCCAACCCCGGGATCGACCCTCTCCCCCCCTTACCTCCCTGGGATTGACCCTCTCCCCCTCACCTCCCCTGGATCGATGCACTCCACCTCCACTCCCCGGTATTGATCCGCTCCCCCCTTACCTCCCCGGGATCGACCCTTACCTCCCCGGGATCGACCCTTACCTCCCCGGGATCGACCCTTACCTCCCCGGGATCGACCCTTACCTCCCCGGGATCGACCCTTACCTCCCCGGGATCGACCCTTACCTCCCTGGGATCGACCTTCTCCACTCACTTACCTCCCCGAGATCGACCCTCTCCCCTCTTACCTCCCTGGGATCGACCCTCTCCACCTCCTTACCTCCCCGAGATCGACCCTCTCCCCCCCCTTACCTCCCTGGGATCGACCCTCTCCCCCTCACCTCCCCTGGATCGACGCACTCCCCCTCCACTCCCCAGGATTGATCCGCTCCCCCCTTACCTCTACGGGATCGACCCTTACTCCCTGGGATCGACCTTCTCCACTCCCTTACCTCCCTGAGATCGACCCTCTCCCCCCTTACCTCTACGGGATCGACCCTTACTCCCTGGGATCGACCTTCTCCACTCCCTTACCTCCCTGAGATCGACCCTCTCCCCTCTTACCTCCCCAGGATCGACCCTCTCCACCCCCTTACCTCCCTGAGATCAACCCTCTCCCCCTTACCTCCGGGGGGATCGACCCACTCCCCCTCCCCTCCCATTCCCGAGGATCGACCCCGTCCCCCTCCCTTCCCATTCCCGGGTATCGACCCTCTCCCCCCTTACCTCCCCGGGATCGATTCTCCTCTCTTACCACATTGGGATCGACCCCTCTCCTCCACCCCGAGATCATTCCGCTCCTTCTTACTTCCCCGGGTTCAACCCCTCCCCTCCCGGGATCGACCCCTCCCCCTCCCCTCCCCATCCCTCCTAGGGATCGACCCAATACCCCCTCCACTCCCCCCGGGGATCGACCCACTCCCCTCTCCCCACCCCTCCCATGGACTGACCCATTCCTCCCTCCTCGCCCCTTCAGGGGATCGATCTAGTTCCCCATCCCTCTCAGGGATCAACCCAGTCCCCCTCCCCTCCCTTCCCCAGGTTTGAACCAAATCCCCTCCCGGGGGGTTTGACCCAGTCCCCCTCCCCTTCCAGAGTTCAAACCCCGTCCCCCTCCCGACCCCTGCCGGGGATCGACCCAGTCTCCCTCACTGCCCCTTCCCGAGATTGACCTTCTCTCCACCCCCTTCCCGGATCAACCCTCTCCCCTCCACTCCCCTTCCTGTATCAACCCTCTCTGCTCTACCCCCCTTTACCCCCCTTCCCGGCATCGACCCTCCCCCCTCTACCCCCCTTCCCAGGTTCAACCCTCTCCCCCTCTACCCCCCCCTTCCCGGGTTCGACGCTCTCCACTCTAACCCACTTCTCAGATCGACCCTTTCCAGTCCCCTTCCGGATCGACCCTCTCCCCTCCAGCCCCCTTCCTGGGATCAACCCTCTTCCCCACCCTTCCTGGGATCAACCCTCACTGTTCCCTCCCCCCATGAGTGACTGAACTTCTTTTCCCCCTCCCCCGTTCGATTCTATCCACCCCCCCCTTCCCCCAGAATGATCCTTTCCTTCCTCCCGCCCCACCCCCGATTGTCTCTCTTCCTTCTTCCCCTTCCCAAATGTTGATCCTCTATCCAGGATTTACCCACTTTCCTAATTTTGCTCCTAAATTTTATGGGCTTGACATCCCCCTTGTCCTTCCTCCCAGCAACACACACCCATTCTCCCTCTATCGTCACTCCCTGCCCCTCAATATCACCAATCCTCCCTTCTTATGAAAGGAATACACACAATCTGTGTGTATTGTGTTAATTTATGATTTGCATATCTGAACCTTCTCTATATTATACGTTAAGGATCCTACCATTTGGACCCAATATTTTTGCCATTGAATGACCTTTAAGCTCAACTTCAAAGTTTACTTTTTCTCAAGGTGGCCTTGAGAAAATTTTTAATTTATACATGCATACCTTCCGCAGTGTTGATTAATTGGGTGGCATGGACTCGTTGGCAGAAACGTCTTGTTACCCTGGTGTATGTCTAAATTAAAAATTTGTCTACCTCCCACTAGTATGGAAAGTTCCCCCCTTTGTGGTCATGAGAACCAAGAGTCTTAAAACTAGATGACAGCTGAGAAGGCAAGGGGACATTGGAACAAGAAGTTAAGCTCTTATTATATTGCATGTGCAATAGTTTCTCCCTTCAACTTTTATTAGAACTTCCATGTTTAAATCGTATTGTTGCAAATGTTCTTCACTTCCTATTCTATAAAAAGAGGAACTGTCACTTCTGTGCCTTTTCTCAGGTAGTGAACTGTGCTGATGGCCTGACCATTGTAAAGTGGAATGAGTATTCAAAGCATTCATAAATGCAGCAACTGAGAAAGATCTAATCTAGTTCACTTTCCAGTTCTTCCTAATCTCTTGAAGATTTTAGCACTCGAAATGAACATCTCTTGCTTGTTTTTAAATTGTGCCAAGGGATATTCCCTCTCCCTTTTAAGGCAGTTAAATTCACGCTGGAATTTACTACCTGAAAAGATGGGGAAGATCCAACCATCTTTTCTTACTATATACTTTATCTAAAGGCCTTTTTACAGTGAGGGAAAAAAGCGAATGTAAAGGGGGATATTCTCCGTCTTTACATTGCTTCACTTACCTTCATAAAAGCTCTGAGAGTGATTCAGCAGGCAAATTCCGATCCATCTAGAGGATACACTCAGAGATGGTGCTAAGTCGCTCCACCTCCTGCATAAAGGGATTGCCGCTGAAAGCGGCCCCAAACAGGAAGGTAAGATCATTGACGTCGCACTGGCGAGGAGGGAGGAATGGGTCAGTCCACGGGAGGGGTGGGGAGAGGGGAGTGGGTCGATTCTTTGGGGGAGTGGAGGGGGTATTGGGTCGATCCCCAGGAGGGGAGGAGAGGGGGAGGGGGAAGATCCCCAGGAGGGGAGGGGGATGGCACGTTCCCCAGGAGGGGAGGGGGGAGTGGATCGATCCCCGGGAGGGGAGGGGTCACCCCTTGGCACTGTCAGCGTGTCAGGCTGCATTGGCTAACTCTGCCCTGCTCCCTCATGCCGCCTCTTCCCTCACGCCCTCTACAAGGGACTGACCAACCCTTTTCCGGACGGTTACCCTGTCACCTCCGACCTTCACCTGACCAACACATTGGTTGAGAGCCTCCTGTATGGTGCATGTCTGGCTGACTGCCACCCCCTCCCCCACTCAGAACCCCTCCTGGGCTTAGCCCGGCCTAGGGTGCAAACAGTCTAGCACTAGCCCTGCCCGTCATGTTCTCTCATGCTGCGCACTCCAGATAGAGCTGAAAGGCAGCAGGGCTGGGGGAGGTGGGGGGGGTGGGGGAATGGTGTCTGTCAGGCAGCAGGGTGGCAGGGCTGTCGCAGGGTGGTCACTGCTATGCTACACATCCCACCTCTTTTTGCTCTGAGAAGCCAGAGTGCTGCTCTGGGCTACATATAAGAACTGCACTATTTGCCTTTTCTTTTTAAAAATAATGTAGCTTTTGTGCATAAAACCTCTTTAAGTCTCTCTTGGTTTTACAAACGCATTAAATCCATGTAAACCAGCATTCTGGCTCGTTATATCAATGTCTGGTATGGAGGTGCCAATGCACAGGACTGGAAAAGGCTACATAGGATTGTGAACTCTGCCAACGTCTTACCATGAAGGTTAACCTCCAGTTTGAGTCGGTAGTGAATGCAATGTTGGCATTCATTTCTAGAGGAAAAGTGTATAATTACAGGGGATATAACATTGAGACTGGTTTACTGTGTACAATTTTGGGTGTCTTAAAGCATGCTGGCATTGGAGAGACTTCAAAGAAGATTTATTAGAATAATACCAGGAATGCCAGGTTAGCATATGAGGAAGATTGTCAGCTCTTGAACTGCATTTATTTTAGTACAGAAGGATGTTTCCCATGATATGGGATTCTCGGACAAGAGGGCATAACTTCAGAAAAAAGGGACATCAATTTAAAACAGAGACGTGGAAAAAATTATTTGGCCAGAGGGTGTGAGTCTGTGGATCTTGTTGCCACAGGTGGCTGTAGTAGCAAGGTTGTTGGGTGTATTTAAGGCAGAGGTTGCCAGGTATTTAAAAGTCAGGACATCAAGGGTGATGGGGAGAAAACGGGGACTGGGATTGAGTGGGAGGCTGGATCAGCTCATGATTAGAATGGCAGAACAGGGTCGAAGGGCCAATGGGCTACTTCTGCTCATTGACAATGGTCAACGAGCCAATAGACACGACCTCACCTTTTTCTCTTTTTGCACTAATTATTCCTTTTAAGTAGTATATTTACAGAACTGTAATTTATTGCAATGCTGCTGCAAACAAAAAAATTCATGGCAACCTGATTTTGATTATGATTAAATCTGTATTGCCTGCCTTGTTGCAAAGGAAATTATACCAGCTATGCAATCCGATTTTTCCACCTCTAATAACATTTAGTAAATCTACCCTGTACAATGATATCCTCTCTATTAATCAGAACTAGATGCAGTAGTCTTGCTGTGGACTAACGTGTTTTAAACTATTGCAATATGATTTTCTTTTATTGTTGTATTACTTGGCGTGTATATTGAGTAAGATTTTTGGGTTGCCCTTTTACGTCTTCACCCAGTTTCAAAGTTACTCATAATTCAATTCTTTTTCTTAATGTTGTGGTGGTGTGAAATGCAGAGCCAATTTGCCATCATCAAGGTATTTCGAACAGCAGTGAGTGTATCTTCCAGATGTTCAGATTTAGGCATCAATTGAGTTAGCCAGGACAATTTGCTGTTTGGCTAAAGGCTTTGGAACTTTTGCTTCCATTTGGACAGGATTTATTTGCATTTGGAAAAGTGGGAATTCATTCGGGATAGTCATCGTGGCTTATTGATGGGAAGCCTGCTGAATGGGAGTTTGAAGAGGATTGACAAGGTCAAGGCAGGAAATGATCTTTAACAAGATTGTACTTGCTATGTTGGTCTGGAAGGTTAGAACCCATGGGATTCAGGGTGAAGAGGCAAATTGAATCCAATATTATTTTGGTGGTGGGAGTCCAAGGCAGTGGAAGAAATTTTTTTAAAATCAGGTTGGGAGTTTGTGACACAACCAGACAGAGATAAAAAGGAAAAGAGGGGAAGAGAATGGCAGAAGGATTTTAAGTCAGGAAAACGTAAATTGAAATCACAGAAATGCTCCAGGCCTCGCAAGCGTCCATAGAAGATATACTAACATTTTGGACCTGAGCCCTTCAAGGTGTAAAAGGATCCATTTTGGGAAATTAAAGCAGGGCAGGACTTGCATGGTGAATGACAGGGCTCTGGGGAGTGTCGTAGGAAAGAGAAACTGAGGGTTGTAAGTGCAGAGGTTGACAGAGGTGTGAAAGCAGACATGTTCCCATAGAGTTGGATCATTGTGTCACAGAACATTGGTTGAGCTGCTCTGGGTGTATTGTGTGCAGTTCTGGTTGCCACCCTCTCGGATGGAAGTGATTAAGCGAGAGAGAGTGGAAAATATATTCAAAAGAGATCTAGCCTGGATTGGAGGGGTTTGAGTTATAAGGAGAGTTTGAAATCCTACAGAAGACGAGGGCAATCCAAGCCAGAAATGCCTTTGACAATAAAGAGGCAAACACCTGGAACTGCAGTGGTCAATATGTGAAGTCGCTGTGCAGTCCTGTAAGCTCACCAGATGGAAAGGTTTTATCTGGTGAAGGGGAGAGCCAAGTCAGGGTGGTTGGTGCTCTGGAGGGAAGATTGTAGTAGTTTGCACTCCCATACACTTGCTGGATTGTACTTCAAGGTGATCAAATTAGATGAATATGAGAGAAGTGGCAGGCCAAATCGGGCAACACGGTTAGTGTAGCCTTTAGCCCAACGCTGTTACAGCACCAGCAATCTGGACCAGGTTTCAAGTCAGGTGGTGTCTGTAAGGAGTTTGTACATTCTTCCTGTGTCTGTGTGAGTTTCCTCCAGGGGCTCCTGTTTCCTCCCACCATTCCCAACCTGAAGGGGAGTAATTGGGCAGCATGGATGTCTAAATGGCTGCCCACTACTTTCTGCATGGTGAGTATAGTCGCTTCCGTGGCAGTGGGGATGCAAGTGAACAGTGAGGAGAGTGGGAGGCTCAGCCTGGAACGTTACTCATTTTGAGCCTTGTTGAAGGCAATGGGATTTTTGACTTGTGCCTCGAAGGATCGGGAGATCGGTCAGTTGTCGCACAACATCTTGCCTCTTGTAGCGTTAGCATGCTTGCAGCAGAAGGTAACTCACCTATTGTGTCCATGCAAGTATTCTACCAGAACAACTCGTTCCACTGCTCTGGCCCTTCTCTCTGCTATTTCCATTCTTTCTTGTTTTATATTTACCCAATTTACACTTGAGGGAACCTGCCCCCCTACTATATGTCGGGCAGTGTATTTCCAACCACACGTTGCCTAAATCACTTCACCTTTGCTCATTCTCTTTCCTGTTGTGTCGTGTTGTCTGTAACGGCTCCTCTACTGGGGACTCTATCTGACTGGACATCTGCATCATTTTCTTTCTTTCCATCGGATTCCCCCCCCCCTCCTCAGCATTTTTCTCAAGAAAACAGTCTCAACCTCTCTTACCTTCCTTTGTAACTGCAATTCCTTGTACCAGAAATCATGGCCATAAATCTTTCCTGGGCCCTCTTTAATGCCTTCTCATTTTTCCTATTATGAGGCCATCTGAAATGAACACTATACTAGTGTTTTACAAAGGTTCAACATGATGTCCCTGCTTTTGTACTCTGCTTTCATTAAAAAGGTAATGATTGTAACACTGATCCCCAGAGAGTATCATTACTCACCCTCTTCCATTCAATACCTCTCTCTTTGTTTTTTATCCAACTTAGTATCCATGCTTCAATATACCTTTGATGCCACATGCTTAATTTTTTTGTAATGTTGCATCATGTCAAAAGATTCCTGGAAGTCGATATACACCATTTGACTTCAAAACCCTCATTAGAAAATACTTCAGGATCTAGGCCTGAGTACCCTCCTCTCCAGTTGGATCTTTGATTTTCTGTCCTTCAGAACCCACTCTTCAAGATATGTACTCAGTCCCCTGCTATACTTTGTCTCCACCCATGAATGCACAACTATGTACCATTGCAACTCTCATCTTCATATTTGCCAACAAACCACAGTAGTGGACCAGGTATTAAATGTTGACGAGATTGAATCCAGCAAAGAGATTAAAAATATAATGGCATGGTTCAAGATGACAATTTTTTTCTCTCTCTCTCTCTCTCTCTCTCTCTCTCTCTCTCTCTCTCTCACACACTCTTTCTATTTAAGTAAGGCACAGGAGATGATTATTGACTTTAGGAGAGGGGCCAAGAGACTACATCCCTGTCCACATTCATGGTGCTGGTCAGAAAAGTTTTAAAAAAATTTAGACATACAGCACAGATACAGGACCTTCCACCCCACAAACCCATGTCCAAGTATACCAATCAACCTAAAAACCCTGTATGTTTTTGAAGGGTACAAGGAAACCTGAACACCTGGAGGAAACCCACATAGGTAATGGGGAGAACATATAAACTCCTTATAGTCAGTGCTGACGCTATAATAGCATTGCAATAACCAAGCTGTAGATAGCTTGAAGTTCAAAAGACTAAATATCATAATGTCCTGACCTGGAACAAGCTTGTTGTTGAGGCAGTTAAGAAAGTACATCATTGGTTCTACTTTCTCGGAAGACTAAGGACTAAGCACGTCGCCCATGTCCCTCAACAACTTCTACAGGTGCACCATCAAAAGCAGACTTGCTGGATGTTACACTGCTCAAGATCGGAAGAAGATGACACCAGCATGTAAACCTGCTGTACCAGAGGTTCTAGCATACTTGGTCACTGCTACTCCGTTCTTTCCCGAGACCACACTTTGGCAAGTCGAATCACCTGGCTGTGCTCCTTCTGCCTTCATACAGACAGAGCCTAAAAAGAGAGGCTCCAGAGGTCAGGACAGCTAGAAAGTGGTCACAGAAGGCTGAAGAACGATTACAGGACTTCCTTGAGTCAGTGGATTGTGCAGTGTTCAAGGACTCTGGTGAAAATCTGAACGAGTACACTGAGATTGTCATACACTTTATCAAAACAGCAGTGGATGAGTGTGTTCCCATCAAAATATTCAGAGTTTTCCCTAACCAGAAGCCTTGGATGAATAATGAAATCCGGAACTTGCTGAGAGCCAGATCGCAGGCATTTAAGTACGGGGATCCAGATCAGTACAGCAAGTCCTGTGGAAAGCTACCTCTGGGTGAAATGGAGATTCTGGGTGCCATAATTTATTACAAAACCAAATCTGATAAAGTAGCAGACGGCAAAGCTTCTCTCCCAGAGGAATTCAATGCCTTCTATATCCATTTTGATGTCAGTAACAGTGAAGAACCACCCCTCCACACTCCACATCCCCTGATGATCCCATCCTGTCCGTATCTGAGGATGACATGCATGGTGCCTTCGGGAGAGTGAATCCAAGGAAAGCATCCAGCCTAGATGGAGTACCTGGCCAAGTATTAAAGATCTGTGCCTACCCATTTTTTTCTAAAGCATTTATGGATATTTTCAATATCTCACCCCAGCAGGGTGTGGTACCCACCTGTTTCAAACAGGCGTCAATCATTCTGGTGCCCAAGAAGAGTGTAGTACTCTGCCTTAATGACTATCGACCAATAGCACTTGCATCAACAGTGATGAAATGTTTTAAAAGGGTGGCGTTGAAGCAGATCAGCTCCTGTCTGAGCAGTGACATGGATACATTCCAGTTCTCCTATCATAGAAACAAGTCTATTGCGGATTCCATCTCACTGGGTCTACACAAAGGCCTGAACACCTGGACAGCAAAAGTGCATACATCAAGATGCTCTTTATTGACTACAATTCAGCATTTAACACCATCACCCACCCCACTGTGTAACTGCATCATGGATTTTCTCACCTCCAGACCACAATCTCCATCAGTCCTGGAGCACCACAGGGCTGTGTTCTTAGCCCCCTGCTCCACTCACTTTGCACCTATGACTGTGTAGCTTGGTACGACAATAACACCATCTCCAAATTTGCTGACGATACCCCCGGTAGAGGGTTGCATAAAGGAAGCGAATGAGTCATCGAATAGGATGGAGATTGAAAACTTGACTGAATGGTGCATCAGCAACAAACTTGCCCTCAATGTTATTAAAACTAAGGAGCTGATTGTTGACTTCAGGAAAGGAAAGGCAGAGATGTACAATCCAGTGATCATTGGGGGATCAGAGGTGGAGAGGGTGTGCAAATGTAGGTTCTTGGGAATCACTATCTTGGAGGATCGCTCTTGGACCCAACACACCAATGGCATCATGATGAACGTACATCAGCGCCTCTACAGTACTTCCTCAGGAGCTCGAGGTCTAGGTACCACAAGACTCGTACCACCAGATTCAGGAACAGCTGCTACCCCTTCACCATCAAACTCCTCAATGACAAACTCAATCAGAGACTCATTTAAGGACTCTGCGCACTTTATTGATTTTCTTTTGTTCTGACTGTATTGAACAGTCAGTTTGTTTACATTTGTTATCTGTTTACAGTTCTTTTATTTGTTTACATGTTTACACTGTGTACAGTTTATGTTTTGCACTACCAATTAGTGGTAATTCTGCTGTGCCCGGAAGACAAAGAATCTCAGGGTTTTATGTGATGTCATGTATGTACTCTTGACAATAAATCTGAGATGGCGGTGAATGTACCTCAGAACAACACACAATCCCCACCCGTCCATGGGCTCTATCTACAATTGTCACTGCCTGTGAAAGGCAGCCAACACACTGAAGGATCTATTGCACTCTGGACTCACCCATTTCTCCCTCCCACTGAGGAGAAAGCTGAAGAGTGTGAAAGCACACACCAACAGGCTTAAAGACCGTTTCTGCGCCAGCTCTTCAGCGCTTGACGTCCTGCTTTGCGGAAACTGCCAAAATGTTTGGCCTGGAAGTCAGCCTGAAGAAAACTGAGGTCCTCCATCAGCCAGCTCCCCACCATGATTACCAGCCCCCCCACATCTCCATCGGGCACACAAAACTCAAAACGGTCAACCAGTTTACCTATCTCGGCTGCACCATTTCATCAGATGCAAGGATCGACAATGAGATAGACAACAGACTCGCCAAGGCAAATAGCGCCTTTGGAAGACTACACAAATGAGTCTGGAAAAACAACCAACTGAAAAACCTCACAAAGATTAGCGTATACAGAGCCGTTGTCATACCCACACTCCTGTTCGGCTCTGAATCATGGGTCCTCTACCGGCACCACCTACGGCTCCTAGAACGCTTCCACCAGCGTTGTCTCCGCTCCATCCTCAACATCCATTGGAGCGCTTACATCCCTAACGTCGAAGTACTCGAGATGGCAGAGGTCGACAGCATCGAGTCCACGCTGCTGAAGATCCAGCTACGCTGGACGGGTCACGTCTCCAGAATGGAGGACCATCGCCTTCCCAAGATCGTGTTATATGGCGAGCTCTCCACTGGCCACCGTGACAGAGGTGCACCAAAGAAAAGGTACAAGGACTGCCTAAAGAAATCTCTTGGTGCCTGCCACATTGATCACCGCCAGTGGGCTGATAACGCCTCAAACCGTGCATCTTGGCGCCTCACAGTTTGGCGGGCAGCAACCTCCTTTGAAGAAGACCGCAGAGCCCACCTCACTGACAAAAGGCAAAGGAGGAAAAACCCAACACCCAACCCCAACCAACCAATTTTCCCCTGCAACCGCTGCAATCGTGTCTGCCTGTCCCGCATCGGACTTGTCAGCCACAAACGAGCCTGCAGCTGACGTGGACTTTTTTTACCCCCTCCATAAATCTTCGTCCGCGAAGCCAAGCCAAAGATGAAGGTTACAGATAACCTGTTAGGCTGCTGGTGGAGAAAAAAAACTGACTGTAGAAGGTATTTTGAGACAATTGAAGTTATGCATCCATGTCCAAGTTTCAATTTTGGTCATTAAGTGGAGCCACTCCTCCCTGTTCTACCCCTTTATTCTTTTTATGCTGATTGGACACATTTGGACTTTCAATTATGCTGTCAGCTGATCTTTTCTCAAAAGCTCTCCTGGCGGCTTATTTTAGTTTTCACTTCCCCTCTGATTCTTTTGTAATCAGCCTGGGCCTTGCTGGTGTCTATAAGACCATACGGATTAGGAACAGCATTTGGCTCATTGAGTCTGCTCCGCCATTCATGTCATGGCTGATGTATACTTCCTTTCAACCCTATTCTCCTGCCTTCTTCGTGTAAACTAACACCCTTACTACTCAAGAACCTATCAACCTTCAAGTCAAGTTTATTGTCAACTGATAGTACAGGAACGACCCGATGAAACAGCGTTCTCTGGTCCTCAGTGCAAAACATGCAGACACAGAACAAAACATAACACACATACAGACCAGCAATACATATGCAGGACAAGTATTCACGTACACAAATAAATAAATATTGTTTTGTGAATTTGAGAGTCTTGGATGGTTGGTGTGAAAAGTTCCTTTGGTCGATCAGCATTCTCACTGTCCTTGGGAAGAAGCCGTTCCTCAGCCTCGTGGTGCTGGATCCAATACTCCTGTATCTCTTTCTTTTGTTTCTTATTTTCATTTTAAATATACCCAATGACTTGGTCTCCACAGCCATCTGCAGTGACAAATTTCACAGCTTTGCTGCTCTCTGGCTGAGGAAACTTCTCTTCCTCTCTGTTCCTTTATTCTATGACTGTACCCTTTGGTCCCAGACTCTCCCACTACTGGAAGCATTTCATGTACACTCTATTTAGTCCATTCAACATCTGATATGTTTCAGTGATATTCCCTGAACCTCCCAACCCCACATTCTTAAAATTCCATTAAGAACAGGCCCAGAACCATCAAATGCTCCTTGTACACTAACACTCTTATCCCAGGGATCATTCTCATAAACCTAAATTTAGAACCCAATCCTTGTCATAAGCACCCTTTTTTTTCTTTATCTCTCTCTATCTTTTTCATCATCAGGAAGCTTAGAGTTTGCTTTTCTTCATTTGCTGATCCTATGAATGTGCCGTAACTGTACTCGAACAATCTCTTCTGATAAGACAGCCTGTTGTTTGGTTAAACCTGACAACTTTGATTTCATCTTCTGGATCTGAACTTAGCCTTGATCCAATGAATTACCTCTGAACTGTTCTTCCTTTTCATATGACGAACCCATGCCTTGATATATTATGATCACTCTTTGCTAATTCTTCCCCAACTAGAAAATGGTGCACTCAGCCCACCTCATTCCCCAGAGGCAGACCTAGCAAGTACTAATGTGACTGGTCTAGTTAAACTTTTGATCAATGATAACATTGAAGATGTTCGTTGTGTGTTTATTTATGGTAATGCAGTTGAATATCTCGGGGAGGTTAATAAGGGACTCTCTTGTTTAAGATGACTGTAGCAAATGTGTGACAAGAATTATGCTGGCGAGTTAGCAAGCCAAGCCTGCGTGGTTCAGATCTCGCCACTTACTTGCACAGAGTATTTCAGTATCTGCGGAGGTGAGGAGGAGGAGGGCAGATGGTGGAACAGATTGTGTATGTCCTGTAGGAAGAGGCGACTTGAACAGGTGAATTCTGGTCTGTATTTTCTATTTAACTTAGCTCATAATTAATTGAAGCAGAGTTGTTGTAGATCGGATGATATGCTAGCCTGTCTGTATCATTTCTACACCCTCCTCACCCCCCTAAATAATTTCCTTCCTCCATCAAATTTGTTAATACCATATGTTACATTTTTCTTGTATTCATGGAAACTGTATCTGCAATAATGGTTATAAATTCAATATCTAAAGATTGGCGGGGAGGGTGGATGCTGTTTATGTGACAAAACAAAGGTGGGGCAGTTTGTATCCTTGCATCACTAATGATCTTGCAAGTTTCTCTCCCTGGAAGCATATATCTTATGGGTCTTGGGCAGTGGTTTTCAAGCTGCCCCCCCTAAACTCACATTCCACCTTAAGCAATCCCTTTGCCATAAGTGTTCTGTGATTAGAAAGGGATTGCTTAAGGGGGTATGCAAGTGGGAAGGGAAGGTTGAGAATCACTGCTCTAGACCCAATTGTTACTGTAATTTTTGCTTGAGAAAAAATTGTCATTGGCCCATTTCCTTTGGAGTTATGAAACCGTACATATAACGAGTCAATTAGGTACGATTAAAACAGTGGTTTTCATACCTTTTTCTTTTCATTCACATATCACCTTAAGCAATCCCTTACTAATGACAGAGTACTTATAGCATAGGGATTGCTTAAGGTGGAAGGTGAGCTTTGTGGGGCAGTTTGAAAACCACTGCTCTAGGAGTACTATCCTTTCTGATAGTTTGCCAAATGATCATTTTGCAAGTATAAGTTTAGAGCATAACTACATCTTGAACTTTTATGGCACGTTGAACATCAGAGGTGCTTTACAAAACTGAATTCCATAACACTTGACTCTAAACTATTTAAGTTGATAGTAAGGCTTAACTGAAAACCTTAGTTTTCGTGGAAAAGACATGAATGTTAGCAGGCAATTTGAAGGGTGTGCAGCAAGCCATGCCTAATCTCATTCCCATCTTCCATCTACATAACAAACAGGAACCCTGTAGTTTAGTAGTGCGGTTCTGCATGTACAATCCAGGAGCCATGCGTTCACATGTCAAACTGATTACTTATCAATGATGGGAAATGAATCAATGTATAACTGAATCCTGCTGGATTGCCCTTTTAAAATAAAACTTAATGCGTGGTATGATTAGTGTAATAGTTAGTGCAACGCTGTTACAGTGTCAGTGACCCAATTTTCTAATCCAGAGCTGACTGTAAGGAGTTTGCACATTTTTCCTGTGTCGACGTGGGTTTCTTCCTATTGTTCCGGTTTCCTCCCACTGGTATTGTAGGTCAATTGGGTGTAATTTGGCAGCATGGGCTTGTGGTCCAGAAGGGCCTGTTACTGTGCTGTATGTCTAAATTTAAATTTAATTTCTTTTACCATAATTCAAATTGTTCCATTATTGCATTGGAGCAGTTAATTGATGCCTGTAACTGTTACACCTCAACTGTGAGGAAGAGCTGCTGAGATTCCTCCAATGCTAATCATCTTTGAAAGAAGTCTCACAGAGCACAACCTTAAATCCATCTCTCACATGATCTGTCGTACCGATATGAAGAAAATGATAATGTAGATATGGAGTTGAGTAGAATAATTAATTTTATGTCTGAAGTAGTTGATTATTTGTGGTGGGTGTGACATTGAAGATAGTCATTAAGCTCCCATCTGGTTTCGTGGGGCACTCGTATTGCATTGACAGATAAACAGTTTGACTTGTGGTTGCTTTGGGGCCCTTTTCCAACATTATAATGAAGGACAGAAATTTCTTTCAAAAATATGCTTTTTAAATTGTAAATTATGAACAACTATTCACCATCTTGAATCTGATAAAGCATTCCAAATTAATATATAGATGTAGTTGGACAAAATTGACATTGTTAGAAAGGAAGGTATTCGTAAAGATTTTGGTTAACTGAGTATGTTTTAATGGGAATTTTAAAGTTGGAAATAATTTATTGTCATGAACATGTCAACAATGAATTTTATGACATGCGCATGATAATAAATTCTGATTCTAATATTATGCACTGTGTATTGAGTTTTTGTGCAAGCAACATGGTCTGAAGAGGTGCTGTTTTGTCATGTTGTATGTGTACAATCAGATGATAATTAACTTGAACTGATGGGACGGCTGATGTTGCTGGCATGGTGGCAATGGGGAATTCTCGGGCAGGTTACAGAGTAAAGGAAGCGGCAAGGGATTAAATATCATTAAGTTCTTCAATTTTTGGATGCTATTACTTCCTCCTTCTGCAGGTCAAGTTCAATTGGAGTCCAAGGCCCAGAAATGGCGGGCACTTTCTGTTCTGCTTTTCTTTCGACTGCCATTTCCTGTCAGTGCAACCTAACAAAATGAAATGGATTTACAAATGTTAAAGTTGATTTTTCTGTGTGTGTTTCAGACACAAATTCCTCCGTGATCGACCATTCTTTTTGAAATAAGTCAACTGTAAAGTATACATTTCTTCTTTTAAATTAAACTTTAATTAGAAATAATGATTGCAAGTATTTTTTTAAAACAAGCACACGCCTATTTTCTGCATCAAGAACATTTCCTTCCTTTTGAGTAATACTTCTGTGTCTGTTGTTATTATGAGAATTCCTTATCCAATCCTGCCAACAATATATCATGGTCCAGACCTGGATGACTCTCCACTCCATCCTGCAGATTTTTCTGTGGAATATCAGTTTATGGGATAAATATCGGAACATATTGTGCAATTTCTTTTTTCAATATCCTGCACCACTCCAGTCTTTAGTCAATGCTATCTGTGACAGATTATAGATATGTTTTTGGGAGATAAATTGGGGCAGGTTTTTTAGTGTAGGTCACATACAAACACTTTAAAATAGATCATGCAAGACAGGCTGACTCCAAGAGCCTTTGCAAAAGCTTTGGAGAGTGCCCAAGAGATTCACTAATGGATTGTTGTTTACAAAAAGGCAACAGATGAAAGAACTCGCCAGAGCCACAGGCTGTCTGGAGTGGAACTTGCTGTTCCAAGAGGGTCATGTGGTTTTGCAGGCTTTTGTGAGAGAAAGAGAGAGAGAGATCAATTCTGCATTTTTACAGTCAGCAGCAACAGCTGGGACTGGAACAGGACAAGCTGGCAAGCTTGTGGAAAATCCCCATTTGGAAAATGGGTTGTGGCTGCTTAGTTCAGACTGGTCAAAGCCCTTGTGGTCCATACAAGAGGAGAGGACTGGCTGCCTAATGTTTCACTTGAAATAAGAGAAACGAAAAGGAACTCAGTGGTGACCTGAAAGAAAGGTTATCATCTGGAAAACCCTGATGGGGAAAGTTTCTTCGGCTGTGGCCCTCAACAATAGGTACTCCTCTTTGGGTACTGTTGGTGGAAACAGCCCAGATGGGGAAAGCATCAATGGCTGTGCCTCTGGCACTGGATCAGCCTCTGAGGCTCAGAAGGGTAGGGAAAGGAAGAGGAGGGCAATAGTCATAGGGGACTCGATAGTCAGGAGTACAGACAGGGGATTCTGTGGACAGAGCAAGGATAACCGGATGGTGGTTTGCCTCCCTGGTGCCAGGGTCCGGGAAGTTGCTGCTCGAGTCCAGGACATCCTAAATGGGGAGGGAGATGAGACAAAAGTTGTGGAACAAATAGGTACCAAGGACATAGGGGAGAATAGAGAGGAGGTCCTGAAAAGTGAGTACAGGGAGTTAGGTAGAGAGTTAAAAAGAAGGACTGCAAAAGGAGTAATCTTGGGATTAATGCCAGTGCCATGTGACAGTGAGAGCAGGAATAGAATGAGATGGAGGATGAACGCATGGCTGAAAGGGTGGAGCAAAGGGCTGGGATTCAAGTTTGTGGATCACTGGGACCATTTGTGGGGTAGGTTGACCTGTACAAAAAGAACGGGTTGCATTTGAACCCCAGGGGGACCAGGATTCTGACGGGGACGTTTGCTAGGGTTACTCAGGAGACTTTAACCTAGAATGGCTGGGGGGAGGGAACCAAATGAAGGAAAACAGCAAGGAGAAGGTTAGAGTGCAATCAGAGAAAGCTAGTAGACAGTGTTTGAGGGGGGAAAGGCAGGTGATAGAAAATGGGAAATGCTCTATACGAAGATGGACAGAGGTCGATTGCAAAACATCATAAGAGAGCTGTTGGTAAAGATCGGGGCATACAGGAAGTAAGAAGTGGGAAATCTCTAAAATGCATATATTTTAATGCTAAGAGTATTGTAAGGAAGGTGGATGAGCTGAAGGTATAGATTGACACTTGGAAATATGACGTGGTAGCGATTAGTGAAACGTGGTTACGGGAGAGATGTGACTGGCAGCTAAATATTCCTGGATTTAGTTGCTTTAGGTGTGATAGAACCGGGATGGGTGGGGGGGGGTGGGGGGAGGAGCAATAGGGGGTGGGGTTGCATTACTTGTTAGAGAAAATCTCGTCCAAGGAGGTTATTTGGATGGAATTGAGGAATGGGAAAGGGGAAGTTACAATTATAGGGGTGTATTATAGACCACCGAATGGTGAATGCGAATTAGAGGAACAAATTAGTAGGGAGATAGCAGATATTTGTAATAAGCACAGGGTAGTGATTGTGGGGAATTTTAATTTTCCAAATATTGATTGGGAAACCCACTCAGTGAAAGGGCTGGATGGGTTGGAGTTTGTAAAATGTGTGCAGGATAGCTTTTTACATCAATTCGTGGAGGTACCAACTAGAGAGGAAGCTGTGTTGGATTTACTGTTGGGGAATGAGATGGGTCAGGTGACAGAGGTATGTGTAGGGGGGGAGCACTTCAGGTCCAGTGATCATAATGCCATTAGCTTCAAGGTAATTATGGAAAAGGATAGGTCTAGGCCCAGAGTTGAGGTTTTTGAGTGGGGAAAAGCTACGTTTGAGGAGATGCAAAAGGATTTACAAGGGGTGGATTGGGACAATTTGTTTTCTGGGAAAGATGTAATAGAGAAATGGAGGGTCTTTTAAAGGAGAGGTTTTAAGAGTACAATATCTTTATATACCTGTTAGGTTGAAAGGTCAGGTCAAAAGTTTGAGAGAGCCATGGTTCTCAAGGGATATTGGAAACTTGGTTCATAAAAAGAGGGAGTACTACAATAAATATAAGAAACAGGGAAAAAAGGAGATGTCTGGGTACTATATAGAATGTAAAAAGAATCTTAAGAAAGAAATTAGAAAAGCTAAAAGAAGGTATGAGGTGGCTATAGCAAGCAGGGTGAAAATAAATCCAAAGGGTTTCTACAAATATGTAAATAGCAAAAGTAAAGTGAGAGACAAAATTGGTCCAATAGTGAATCAGAAAGGACAAATGTGTTTGGAGCCAAAAGAGATGGGGGAGGTCTTGAATAATTTCTTTTCCTCAATATTTACTGAGGAGAAGGATATTGAACTGTTCAGGGTAAAGGAAGCAAAGGGGGTAAATATGGAGACTATAGTGATTAAGAAAGAGGTAGTACTGGAGCTTTTGAAACATAGAAAGATGGATAAGTCTCCAGGTCCTGACAGGATTTTCCCCAGGACCTTGGAGAGAAGTTAATGAGGAAATAGCGGAGGCTCTGGCAGTGATTTTTCAAATGTCATTAGAGACGGGTATCGTGCCAGAGGATTGGCGTGTTGCACATGTGGTTCCTTTATTTAAAAAGGGTTCGAGGAGCAAGCCTAGCAATTATCGGCTTGTAATTTTGATGTCTGTGGTAGGTAAATTGATGGAAAGCGTTCTTAGTATTTATAAATATATGGAAGGACGGGGTCTGATCAGGGACACTCAACACAGATTTGCGTGTGGAAGGTCATGTTTGACCAGTCTTGTTGGATTTTTTGAAGAGGTGACTAGGAATGTTGATGAGGGTAGAGCAGTGGATGTTGTCTATATGGACTTCAGTAAGGCCTTCAATAAGGTTCTGCATGGGAGGTTAGTTAGGAAGGCTAAGTCCTTGGGTATTAATTTGGAGATAGTCAAATGGATTCAGCAGTGGTTGGAAGGAAGGTGCCAGAGAGTAGTAGTGATAATTGTTTGTCAGGATGGAGGCCAGTGACAAGCAGTGTACCTCAGGGTTCGGTATTGGGACTGTTGCTGTTTGTCATATATAGTAATGATCTGCAGGATGGGGCGGTAAATTGGATTAGTAAATATGCAGATGATACTAAAATAGGGAGAATTGTGGATGATGAAGAGGGTTTTCAAAGATTGCAGAGGGATTTAAACTGCTTAGAGGAGTGGGTAAAAAGATGGCAGATGGAGTTTAATGCTGATAAGTGTGAGTTGCTTCATTTTGGAAAGAATAATCAAAGCAAGGCATATGGGAGGGTAAATGGGAGGGCTCTGAAGAATGCAGTGGAGCAGAAAGATCTAGGAATAACAGTGCATGGTTCCCTGAAGGTAGGAGTGCATGTGTATAGGGTGGTGAAGAAGGTCTTTAGTATGCTTGCCCATATAAATCAGTGCATAGAATATAGGAGTTGGGAAGTAATGATGAAACTGTACAAGGCATTGGTGAGGCCAAATTTAGAGTACTGTGTGCAGTTCTGGTCACTGATTTATAGGAAGGATGTTAACAAGATAGAGAGAGTGCAGAGAAGATTTGCAAAAATGTTTCCCGGGTTTCAGCATCTGGAATACAAGGAAAGATTGAGCAAATTAGGTCTTTATTCCTTGGAACATAAGGCTGAGAGGGGATTTGATAGAGGTGTTTAAGATAATGAGAGGGATAGATAGAGTTGATTTGGAAAGGCTTTTCTCATTGAGAGCAGGAGAGATGGATACAAGAGATCATGGGTTGAGAGTTGATGGGCAAAAGTTTAGGAGTAACATGAGGGGGAACTTCTTTACTCAGAGAGTGGTTACTGTATGGAATGGGCTTCCGGGAAAGGTGGTGGAGGGAGGGTCAATTTTGTCATTTAAGAAAGAGTTGGATAAGTATATGGATGGGAGGGGGATGGAAGAATATGGACAGAGTGCTGGTAAGTGGGATTTGAGGAGGGTACTTGGATCAGTGCGGACTAGAAGGGCCAATGTGGACTAGAAGGGCCAAATTGGCCTGTTTCCGTGCTGCAATTGTTATATGGTTAAGACACTGAAGTGGCTGGTTATAAGGGATCAGTTGCGGGTGTCCCAACGAACAATAAATCTCTCTCTGAAAACTGACAAAAACCTTCCTGAGTGGTAACCATTTATCTTTCAAGCACCAAAGGCTGGTGAACTTCATAAATGTTAAATTCTGTGCACAGTATAAGAATTTCCTGCAACCAGTGAACTTGGAAGAATGAGAAGTGAGATTGGACTGTGAATCAAATAACTTTTCTGAACTTGCATACACGTGCGCTTAGAATTAGAAGGGGGGTTTAGTTAATAGTAATAGATTAAAGTTTGATCCTGTTTTCATGTTTAAAGATAATAAAAAACAACTTTTGTTTAAGCAACCATTTGTCTTGGTGAATATCTATTGTTGCTGGGTTTTGGGGTCCTGTGGGCTCGAACATATCCTTCAGTTATTTTGAATGGTGCTATATCCAATGTGTTGAAGTTGATCTGTGATTAGTAAATGGCTGGGATAAGTAGATGTTTCTGCAATTATGAGGTAACACAGAGAGGATTTCTCAAAGATACATACGTCATAGATGAAGATTACCGGACAACAAATTTTATTCAAAAAGTTTACTTGCTGAAAAATAATTTGGAGATTATGTTAGACAATTTCAAATTGAACGCACAGATTACTTCAGATTTGTTGTATCATTTAGGAAGTTGGAGAAACGTTAAATTAATTTTTATTGAATTTAGCATGTTTAATGGTACTGACACACTGCATTAGTTCAACTGACCTAAAAATGTTTTGCCACTGATTTTTATTTGTACTCAGCATCTGTTGCATCTCGTGTCAGTGTCCAACAATAGTCGGCCAGCATTGATGGATTCCAGTTGCCCTGATACTGTTTTTCCAGGGTTGCAATGTCCTGGTAAAACCTTTCACCATGTTTGTCACGGACTGCATCAAGATCAGCAGGGAAGACGTCCAAGGTTGAATGCTGAAAATGAAATTCCAATGGCATGTTGTACTTCATGGTTGTACTTGAAGCATGTTGTCAGTCGTCTGGATATAGTTTGGTCCTCAGTAGTCACCAAGAAAATGGTATGTGATAGGAAAGGTTTAAGGTGATTTTTATGATCAGCAGTCCATAATCCATAAAAATACACCCAAAAGTGTTCAGGAAGCAAAATCTTCATTGTCCAATGTAATTTGCAGTGACTCTAAATTCACTGTATAAAGTTTGGTTAGGCCACATTTGGAGAATTGTGTGCAATTTTGGTTGTTGAATGATAGGAAGGATGTGGAGGCATTGGTGAAGGTGCAGAGGAGGTTCAAGTTTATTTATCATTCATTTGTTGCAGTCTTTTCTTTGGCTTGGCTTCGCGGACGAAGATTTATGGAGGGGGTAAAAAAGTCCACGTCAGCTGCAGGCTCGTTTGTGGCTGACAAGTCCGATGCGGGACAGGAAGTCACGGTTGCAGCGGCTGCAGGGGAAAATTGGTTGGTTGGGGTTGGGTGTTGGGTTTTTCCTCCTTTGCCTTTTGTCAGTGAGGTGGGCTCTGCGGTCTTCTTCAAAGGAGGTTGCTGCCCGCCAAACTGTGAGGCACCAAGATGCACGGTTTGAGGCGATATCAGCCCACTAGCGGTGGTCAATGTGGCAGGCACCAAGAGATTTCTTTAGGCAGTCCTTGTACCTTTTCTTTGGTGCACCTCTGTCACGGTGGCCAGTGGAGAGCTCGCCATAGAACACGATCTTGGGAAGGCGATGGTCCTCCATTCTGGAGACGTGACCCACCCAGCGCAGCTGGATCTTCAGCAGCGTGGACTCGATGCTGTCGACCTCTGCCATCTCGAGTACTTCGACGTTAGGGATGAAAGCGCTCCAATGGATGTTGAGGATGGAGCGGAGACAACGCTGGTGGAAGCGTTCTAGGAGCCGTAGGTGATGCCGGTAGAGGACCCATGATTCGGAGCCGAACAGGAGTGTGGGTATGACAACGGCTCTGTATACGCTTATCTTTGTGAGGTTTTTCAGTTGGTTGTTTTTCCAGACTCTTTTGTGTAGTCTTCCAAAGGCGCTATTTGCCTTGGCGAGTCTGTTGTCTATCTCATTGTCGATCCTTGCATCTGATGAAATGGTGCAGCCGAGATAGGTAAACTGGTTGACCGTTTTGAGTTTTGTGTGCCCGATGGAGATGTGGGGGGGCTGGTAGTCATGGTGGGGAGCTGGCTGATGGAGGACCTCAGTTTTCTTCAGGCTGACTTCCAGGCCAAACACTTTGGCAGTTTCCGCAAAGCAGGACGTCAAGCGCTGAAGAGCTGGCTCTGAATGGGCAACTAAAGTGGCATCGTCTGCAAAGAGTAGTTCACGGACAAGTTTCTCTTGTGTCTTGGTGTGAGCTTGCAGGCGCCTTAGATTGAAGAGACTGCCATCCGTGCGGTACCGGATGTAAACAGCATCTTCATTGTTGGGGTCTTTCATGGCTTGGTTCAGCATCATGCTGAAGAAGATTGAAAAGAGGGTTGGTGCGAGAACACAGCCTTGCTTCACGCCATTGTTAATGGAGAAGGGTTCAGAGAGCTCATTGCTGCATCTGACCCGACCTTGTTGGTTTTCGTGCAGTTGGATAATCATGTTGAGGAACTTTGGGGGACATCCGATGCGCTCTAGTATTTGCCAAAGCCCTTTCCTGCTCACGATGTCGAAGGCTTTGGTGGGGTCAACAAAGGTGATGTAGAGTCCTTTGTTTTGTTCTCTGCACTTTTCTTGGAGCTGTCTGAGGGCAAAGACCATGTCAGTAGTTCCTCTATTAAACAGCATTCTCTGGTCCATAGTGCAAAAACACTGCAAGAACACATAAAGACATACACATACAGACAAATTGTACGTATACATAGAAACTATGTACATGACTTGTGTACATATACAGGTGCACAACCTTTTATCCGGGATCATCGGGACTGGACATCTGCTGTTGTTCGGAATCTTCCAGATTTTGTAATCATTTTAAAAAGGCAATCTCTTTAAGCCAATGCAATGTTTCAAAATTGCGCGAAATCTCATAAAGCAGGGGTCGCGGGGTGTTAAATGAATTTATATAAATAAAGACCATAATTATCACTAGCATGTTTTTTTAAATTTTAAAGTAAAACTTCAAAATAAAACTGGCTAAGACATCTCAAACAGTGCAAATACAGTAAATGCACATTAAAGCTCCAACATCAGGTCAAAATGAACTCTTTTTAAAGATTTCTTCTATAGTGTCCTATAGGGGACTCTGCAGCTCTCTTTCCATGGAAGGTGCCTCCAAATATAACTGAGTTTTAAAAATGTTGTGCAAATATTCTCCATTTTCAGAGGGAGATTCCCCCCCCCCCCCCCCGCAATTCCCCCACTATCCCCATCCCCATGAGCGCCCTCTCTTACCTTCGGCGCAAAGGTGACTCTCGGCCTCGAGCAGCCAAGGAGAGAAGCAGGTGGCACTGGCAGCTGGCTCAATGTAGGATCAATGGCTGTCTTCATTATCCATAATCCCCCATGCAGCTCGAACCTCTCTGCGTATCCCTGGCACTGGCAGAGTGGTTCCAGCTATGTAGGGGATTATGGGTAATGAAGACGGCCATTACTCCCGCATTAAGCTGTTGCCGTGAGCCTGTGCTGCATCCTACTGAACTCTGGGCTTGGCTTGGCAGCACCACACCCCTGCTCCAGCGTCGTGAGTTAGATGGGGGGGACTTCAAATTGGACTGGATGGCTGGAGGTGGAGGGCGGTGACAGACAGATGGTGGGGGCTAGGAGTGAGGCATTCGGGCATATTCATTGAGTATTTTTGCAATTTAGACTGCAGGCTGGCTGCAGAAATGTCTTGGGCTGCCGCAGGAAAACTTCCAGACGGGAATTCATTTCTAATTCTAGTCTGGAACTTTTTACACAGCCAGCATTGCGGGAATTTTCTGAGAAATCCCCAGTATGTAGCGGCTCAGTGTAAAAAGCATATTCGATGAGCAGATGTCATCTACCGAAAAATGTGCCAGTTTTTGGAAGTTGCCAATGTTTGGAATCCTGGATAAAAGGTCAGGCACCTGTATTAAAATAAATATTATTAATAAATAGTAGAGTCACAAATTCACCAGGAGAGGTTGGACAAACTTGGACTGTTTTCTGTGGATCATCAGATGCCAAGAGGTGGCTTGTTAGAAGGTTATCAAATTATAAAATGTATTAATTAGCAGGGATAGTCAAGAATCTTTTCCCCTGAATGGAGATGTCACATAATAGAGAGAGTAGCTTTAAAAAGAGAGTTGGAAAGTTTAATGGAGATGTGCATGCTATTTTGTTTTAAACACAGAGTGAGGTGGCAGGGAGATGGCGGAAACAGATATGATAGTGAATTTAAGGACAGGCACATAAATAGCAGGAGATGGAGGGATAGAGACCACGTGCAGACAGATGGGATGTTTGAATTGTCATCTTGGTCAACACAGACTTTGCGGGCTGAATATTCTGTTCCTGGGCTGTAGTGCTCGGCTTGTTCCATGCAAAGGATTCTTCACGTATATTTAAATATATTAAGAGATCCAATGATGTTCCCCTAATCTTTGTCAGCTTGTAATAGAGCAATTTTCTGATTCTCCTTCCCATTCCTCCTTCGTAGCTCTGCATGTTTCTCTCAAGTGTCCTGAATTCCACATCACAACTTCTCTTTGTGTTTAGAAAGAAGCTTTACCCAGCATCATCTGAAATGATAATTTGAATTGTTTGAGATCATCTGTGCAAAAATGCAGTGAAAGGCTTTGATTTGTGTGTCCTAGAAGCAGCTGGCAAAAAGATGCGGCATTCCAGTGCCATTTTCCTTGTACCCTTTACCTGAAATTTTAAAATGGTATGCCTGGTGTAGATCCACCTGCCTGTGGAAATAGTTTCCTCTATTTACTGTACCGAAAGCAGTAATGAGATTATACACCTCAAATATCCTGTCGGTCTTGGTGAATGGCTCCAGGTTTTTTGTTTTACTGTTCAATGGATGCATTTTTGTAAATTATTTCTGCACCCTCTTTCCAGCCACCCAATCTTCCCTGAAGGTAAATGAACAGAATTATAAACAGATTGAGCCTAACTTCTCTGCTTTGGTGCTTTGTGGGGTTTGAAGGTACTTTCACCATTGGTTTGCTTTCACTTAGCATGTCTGCTCTGTGTCTCAGCAGCCTACTCATTTCCGACTCTGTCAAGAAAACTTGGTTCACTGACCTAAATCCTTGAAATAAATGTGAACAGCTGGGGACCCAGCACCGGTTCCCGAGGCAGCCCAAGATTTATTTAGTCTTTCAGCCCAAAATATACCGTGTATGTCGGCGTATAAGACAACCCACAGAATTTCCACTTAAAATGTAGGTTTTGATCTATACTCACTGTATACGATTACTCCATCTCTGGCACTTACCCACTGACCAATGGAGTGATGCTGTCACAATATTTTAAAAGCAAATGACCAAGTAAAGGCTTTAATTTTACAGTATAAGCATATTTTTAAATAAACACTGTTGGCTCCTTTACCAAGCTGTTTGATGCCTGTACAGAGCTGATGGCAGTCGGACTTGGTGGACAGACCCTGTGGAGGAGTCCAGAGACTTCGCTGTTAAGATTCAGATTTTATACTTGCAGTGCAAGATGACCCCTGGTTTTGGGGTGATATTTTTAAGATTCAAATGTCACCTTATACACCAACATATACAATACATGTTATTTCCTTTGAGCCTTAATCTATCTGCTGCCTTTGTCAGAATGTTACCCCTAATCCCAGGAGTGTTAGTTTAATAGTCAACTGTGCAGAACCTTACTAAATACCTTCTGAAGATTCAACGCCAAAAGGCACAAAATTTTCAAAATATGTTCATGTTGTTCAACTTGATGTTATAATCTTGTCTATTCATTCCTTTCACTTTCTTAAAAATGCATAAATTCCAGCACCCACCTCAGTTGATGTCAAACTAACTGTTTTGTGGATCCCCTTTTTTCTCTGTATCTTAAATGGTGTGTGTGGGGTGGGGGGGGGGGAGGTTGGTGGGGGGTGGTGTTGGCTACCATCCAATCAGTGGGAACCATGGAGTTATGGAAGATGTCAATCAGTATCTTCACATCTATCTCTTGTCAAAAGAACTCTTGACTTCTGTGATGACGGGCACAAAATATATGTTTAGTTGCTCTGTTGTTTCCTTATTCCGAATATTTCTATTTCACATCTTTTAAGGTCCTACCTTTTGTGAATTGACACGGGATTCACAAAAAGAGGTGGCATGGTTAGCATTATGCTATTAAGTGCCAGCGACCCAGGTTCAAATCCGGCACTGTCTGTAAATTCTGTTGTATTTTCTCCATGTATTTGCGTGGGTTTCCTTTGGGCACTCCAGTTTCCTCCCACCCTTCAAAACGTATAGGGGTTGTAGGTTAATTTGGACAGCATGAGCTCTTGGGCTGGAAGGGCCTGTAATCGTGCTGTTGGAATAATTAAAAAAAAATTAAAAATCTATAGAAATGTTTTGTAGTTTTCTTGCCAGATCACTGAGTTTGCTTTTCCTTTCCCCAACAAGTTCTTGGTTCCCTTTTGTAGTAATCTGAAATGTTGCTAATTGTCAGGCTTACTACATTTCAGCCTTTGCGTCCACTTTACCCTGGAAGAAAGCACAGCTCAGATGGACAGCAGTTTTCACCAAAATGCTGAAGTTACATTTTTTAATGAATTCCATTTGCACTCTTATAATTGTCCTCCAGTCGAGGATTGAAACTGATAAAGCATTTTGCTTGAAGATAACTTGTAATTAAGTCCCATTTGATGTTCCTTGGGGATTGGGAGTTTTGGGCAATACATTTGTGATATCATTGAGGCTATGATGTGTCCTATTGCTGTGAAAGACAGAGAAGGCGCAGGAAGCACTTGGTGCTATCCACCCACGTGTATGCTTTGTTTGGGAGTGTGGAATGTTGATAGTGGTTCCGAAAATGCCAGTTCCAGCTAAATTACAAGCAAGGATCCCAGTTCGTTACTGCTAGAGACTGGTTAAATTTAGTTTGGTGGACAGATAAGCAGCTGATTACATTTCCTTAACGTTTTTCCTGTGTCCCTGGAGAAGGCTGTGGCCATCAGAGCAGCCAGCTGCTTGTATCATCAAGTGGTTGATAAGATGAACACTGTTAAAAGAGAGGCCTGCTATAACTCAAGTCTATCATATGAATGCCCCATTTCTGAGCAAGAACTTAACAGTGGCTGATCCTTCCATGCAGGTTACATGGCTGATTCACTAATTTTTCCCATGGGAGATGCAACTTGGAGCAGTTGCAGGGTCATTGTCCATAATGTTATAAATGCACAACCTTTTCATGATAAAGGACAAATATCTGCAGAGGACAAAGGAAATGTAATGACTGCTTTAATTTGTTTGTGATTAAACTGCAGCTATTAAATTAAATTTAAATTTCTTAAATTTAGACATACAACACAGTAGCAGGCCCTTCTGGCCCACGAGTCCATGCCACCCAATTTCATCCAATTGACCTACAACCCACATATGTTTTGAAGGGTTGGAAGGAAGCCAGAGTACCCGGAGGAAACCCACGTGGACACTGGGAGAACATACAAGCTTCTTATGTTCAGCACCAGATTCGAACCTGGTCGCGAGCGCTGTAACAACGTTGCGCTATGCTAACTGTGCCAGCCATTATTGTATTGTCAGCAGCATGAAAGAGCATGAACTTAGTTATACTGTACAGAGCTTCTTGCTTCCCTAAGATGTCCAACATGATTCAGAGTCTCAAAATTAGTTAGAAGTATATCTCAACCTTGATTCTCAGTGCTTCAACATTTGGCAGCCAGTTATATTCAGCTGCCAGTTCCTGGAATTCCTTCCCTAAATCTCCTTGGCTTTGGACTTCTTTAATGAAACTTAAATCCTTTGACCATTATGTTTAGAAGTTCATTGTTAGTTGTTAACAGGAGTGAAACAAGAAAGTCTGCAGATGCTGTGACTGTCGTAAATGCACAAAATTGCTGGAGAAACTCAGCAGGTCGCAGTGTTAGAGGAGGCTGTGGTATTTTGAGGAAGGGCTCAGGCCCGAAACATTTGGTGATATATCTTTGTCTCCTATGGACACTGTGACATTTGCTAAGTTTCTCCAACAATTGTGTGTTTATATTAGTTGTTAAGAATTTCATATAATCATGCAGCCATTTAAACTTCCGAAGAGGTCATTTAGACCTTTTGAATTTGCACCATATCCTAAGAAGAGCAATTTAATTTGTCCCCCTTTCCTGCTCCTCCCTCCCTTATCTTTTCTCATTTTATATCGTCTTATTCCCTTTGAAAGGTTTCAAATCAGTACCACTCCATCAGGAAGTGGCTACACCTAACTACAATTTTACATGTGAAAAAGGGGTATCTTTTGTCATTCCTGGTATCTTTTGAAATCATCTTAAATCTCTGCCCTTTGGGTATTGAAATTGGCTTCCCTTTGTTTATTTGAGACACAAGGCTGCTGACACTGGAACCTGGAGCAAAAATTAAATTGATGATGGAACACAGAAGATCAGACAACATTCAGGCACTGAGGGCAAGAAGTACTCCCAAAGGGCCTCAGGAGCTGAAGGCATCCAGATCATATGGGGGGGGGGGAAGGTTGGACCTGGAGCTCAGGTTGCTAATGGATGCAACAGGAGTCTTGTGGCTTCAGGAGCGATGCAGGCAAATCTTTAGCCCCTTTCACACTTGCTAAGTTGGCTTAGTGTTCTGGGATAGGAATGAGGATTTGGCTTTTCACACTTGACCACTCCTAATTGGGACATTGAATGCTTTCACAATTGCAAGGAACCATCCCTAGGGTTAGGACTGTTCTACCTTCAACTGGTGACATCGTGACGCATCGGGCAATGGTGGACCTGCCCTAAGTCCTGTTCAATGTATTATCATCTTATACGTAAACAAAATTAATCATGCCTAATTATAACATAATTAAACTTTAAGTACAGGCCCTGTTTTTGTTGTGCCGATCTATACATAAACCTTTTGTAAGGGACCGTGAGAAAGTGCTAACAATAAATAACGGACAATTTTTAAACAGGGTGGGAAAGTTGGTAGCACTTTAGCTCACAATTTATAAATACTGTAGGGAAAAAGAGATGGTGGACTTGGCCTCCCAGAATTCCATGTCCAACTGCATGCATAGAGCATTCATAGAGGGGTTTCTCTGCCGCACAGCATTCTGGGAAGTCGGGTCCACCATTGCTTTTCCCCCCCATGGTCTTTATAAATTATGCACTATATAGCGCTACTAATTTTCCCACGTATTTCCCCTCGCTCTTTTTCTCCCCCTCATTGTGACTTTCCCATGGCAAAGTTTATACTTTCATTTTAATCTTTTCTTCCTTCACGTTCCTGCTCTCGCTCAAAAACTTGGGTCATTTCAACCCCACAGTGCAATTACCCATTTCACACTTGCCTGATTGTAACGCCGGTGTCTTCAGATGCTGGGGATTGCACTAGGAGTCGAGGCCATCAATCCCCAGTGTGAGATGACATCAGCAGCGTTGAGCTGATTCTGCTTTCACACTAGACACTTTAAAGGCTGATTGGTGGTTAATTCCTTGGATCACTTGCAAGTGTGAAAGAGGCTTCTGAAGAGACTCTCTTTTGCTTCTCTTTCTCTTACTGTAAGGAATGCCGAGCAATTCTAATGGCAACTATCTGCCTTACGTCAGGCAATTTTGTGTAATATATATATATATATATATATATATATATATATGTTCTATACTGTTACATGACAATAAAAGAACTTGAAATGTGTAGAGGGAAATGGAAAGTTGATGTTTCAGATCCAGATTCTCCTTCAAGCCTTATTATGCTGAGTTCCTCCAATGACTTGATTTTAAAAATTCCTTTAGTTGTTTTCACCAACTCCTTAATGATTTTAAATACTCTTATAATCTAATTTTGATCTTCCTTGCTCTAAAGGGGATAACAGCAACTGTTTTGGTCTGTTCACTAAACTGTATTTCCCCAACCCACCCTTGCCCTCCCACATCTCTGCAAACATTATGTCACATTTCCTCTGAGAATTTTCCAAGGTTTTTGGGATATCCTGAGCTCAATGATCTCTGTAGGTTTACAAAATCATGATGGACATGGATAAAGTGAATGCCCAGTCTTTTTCCAGAAGTGGAAGCCATAGGTTGAAGGTGACAGGTGGCACAATTAGCGCAGCGGTTAGTGCAACGCCTGTATAGCGCCAGCAGTCGGGACCGGGGTTCGAATTCCATGCTGTCTGTAAGGAATTTGTACGTTCTCCCCATGTCTGTGTGGGTTTTCCCCTGGGCTCCGGTTTCCTCCCACCCTTCATTTGAAATGTACTGGGGTGGGGGGTGGGGGGGGTGTAGGTTAATTGGGTGTGAATTGTATGACATAAACTCATGGGCCAAAATGTCCTGTTACCCTGCTGGTCTAAATTTAAAGAAGGCTGAGGAGCAACCTGAGAGGCAATTGTTTTCACTCTGAGGACGGTCCTGGGTCTGGAATGAAATGTCAGAGGAAATGGTAGAAGCAGCCACAATAACAACATTTAAAAGACATTTGGACAAATTTACAGACAGGAGGGCTGAGACCTACAGGGTCTGAATGCAGGCAGATGGAACTTGCCCAGAATGCCATCTTGGTTGGCATGGATTAGGTGGGCTAAAAGGCTTATTCCTTGCCATCTGATTCTGCGCTAGAAGGAAAAGTTGAACAAACTCCAACTGTTTTCTCTGGAGGCCTAATGGGTTGATAAAATTATGAGAAATATTAGAGGGTAGACAGTCAAAATCTTTTTCCCAGGGTGAACATGTCACATATTAGAGGACATGCTTTTAAGGTGAGGGACATGTGAGGCAGGAAATTTACATAGTAATGATAGAAAATAAAATAATAGCATTTAAGAAGCTTCTGCAGTAAAACCCCGGGTATCTTGCACCTATGGGGATTGAGAGATGCCTGATAAGTGCATTTTCTGGTTGCTGGATATTGGCAAATTGATGATGAGCCTCATCAATTTTAAACTTCTATATTTTCTACCTATTTATTTTTCATAATTTTTTTTGCTGGTTACTTTAACTCTGACTAGCAGGAGCTTTACTGTATATAGATACACGAATAAGGGGGTTTAGATCAGGTACAAGCTGCAGGGTTTTAATATATATTGGGCTCTGTGTTTGGCACAGACGTGGGCCAAAGGACCTGTATCTGCTGCACTGTTCTATGGTACTGTTGGAAGTGACTTGAGCATGACCAACAACTGCAAGTAGCAGGTCACAACTACTGATCATAATAGTTGGTTTTGAGAGCTGTTTGCCAGGGTTCGTTAAGCGTGGATGGGGGGGGGAGGAGCAGGGAGGAATGGCGAGGAGATGAATGCGAGTGTGAGAAACAGAATATGTTGGCGAGGGTGAAATTGGATTATCAGTCACCTACAAAGGCTGCCTGTCATCTGGCGTATGTGCTGGGTTTCTTTATGCTTCATTTTTGGTTGCAGAAACACGTCAGGTGGCATCTTTATTCACAGTCTCGATTTCTCAGGAGATGCCAGATGGTCTGGAGTCTGTTCATTGTAAATTAATTGGATGATGAAAATAGAAGCCAACAGATGCAGCCAGAAACAGCCCAGTAGGAATGTGCTCCATAACTTTGGAATATGTCTCTGTCTCTGAGAAATAAAGGTGAAGGATGGCCTTGTAAATTGTATCTGGTATCAAGTTCAGATTTATTGTCAGAGCACATGCATAACATTACATACAGCCCTGAGATTCTTTTTCCTTCGGGCCAGGCAGAATTACCACTAATCGTTCATACAAGAAAAAACTGTAATCAAGACAATACGTAATACACATAGAAACACACTGTGCAAGGCAGAGAGAAAATAAAATCAATAAAGGGCAAAAGTAAGGGTCCTTAAATGAGTCCCTGACGGAGTTTGTTGTTGAGGAGTCTGATGGTGGAGGGGGAGCAGCTGTTCCTGAACCCGGTGGTGTGAGTCTTGTGGCATCGACAGTATATGTAGCAGCGATAGCTTCAGAAGGATGCCATGTTCTCAAACTATAAACTGTGCAGGGTTTCCAGTACAAGTAGAATTTGTATTTCAGACAAATATTCTTTCACCTAATCAGCTTTAAATCCTTTTATTTCTTTGTCTCCCGTTCATTAGAATTCCTCCTGGAAAACATTCATCTTGCACCTCTCATTGGCTCCTGTGGTAGCTGTGTTGACAAGTTGAATAATCTATAGGTCATTTTCTTCCCCCTCAGCATTCTTTGCCAAAATTGAATTTCTGAAGTGCACGAGATTCGAATCCTGTAAACAACTTTGGAAGTTTTGCTACTGGTGTGCTTAATCTAACAATGCACCTACCTGGTTTGTACACAGCAAGTTCCAACAAAATCATACTCGTGAGATAATGTGACCAGTGAGGGATAAATAGTGGCCCAGACTTCATTGCTTTTCAAACTAATCTCAATCAAATGGAATTTTGGTTAGCGCTGCATCTAGAAAATGCACTTTTCAGGATTTTAAAAAAATGATCATGTCATAAAATAGAGAATGTGATAGTACACAAAATTTTCTTTATTCCGCCATATAGCAGCAAAGATTCACCATCATCATAAATTGCCCAGAGCCCCTTACAGTCAGAGAAAGAGAAGCAAAAGTCCCTGAGTGTCTATGGATTCACCTCCAGTGAATCAGCCTTCAGACCAAAAAATCGCAACCAGAGCTCCAGATCCAAACCTCTGACGTGGTTGGGAAAGCCATCGGTGCTCTTGGTACCTTCTCACATCCTGGTTCAGGTACCTGATATTCCTTCAGCTAGACTCTACCCAGTCTCCAGAAGTCTGCAGTGTGAGGCGAGTCCCTTGACTGCAGTTGCTCACAGCCTGTGTGGGTTCCTCGCCTTGGGAACCCGATAGCCTGCCACCTGTGTGTTCCTCCGCCTCAGAGCCTTCTGACTGACTATGCAGCACTCCAATGTAGCACTCCTTCAGATTTTTGTGTTAAGCTTTCTTGAGTATCTTCTACCTTGATCATAAATGGTTGGGGAGTAGAGCTAAAAGATGGAGAACTGAATACCTCTGTATTTTTTATAGTTTTATTTAATGTAATTTTTTCTTCATCCAAAAACAGATCTCTGAAGAAACTAAGTGAAGACAGTCTGACTAAGCAGCCAGAAGAAGTCTTTGATGTGCTGGAGAAACTTGGTGAAGGGTGAGTGCTGAATGTTTGCACAGAAATCACTCTCAACAGCATGATCAGGGTTTGTCTGAAGCTTAAAATTTTGAAGGTCAATAATATTATTATATCTAAAATGCTTTATGTAGTCTGATTAATCTTCTTCAGTGAAACATGAAGGTGTGACTATAGTAAAAACGCCCCAAAATGCTGGAGGGACTCAGCCGGTCTTGCAGCATCCAGGGAACATAAAGATATATTGCTGACATTTCAGGTTCAGGCCCAAAGTGATGGCAATATATCTTTATCTCCTATGGACACTGTAAGCCCAGCTGAGTTTCTCCAGCATTTCGATGTGTTTTTCCTTCGACTAGTTTCTTAATGATCCGACAGTTCTTGTATCTTATAATGTACCCACTTTCTCCGCAGAAAAATATCACTGTTTCTTTACCAAACTTGCCCTCTTCAAGGGACTTCATGAAACCTTTATCTGCATGAATATTTGTTTGATAGAGCACTCTTGTGCTCTGTTTTGCTTTGTTAAAGGCACTACAATAATATTGTTAATGATGTATCAAGCAGGAAAGCGTTAATTCCAATCCGGTGATTGTGATCTTGCTTGCTGTGCTGTTTACACAGCTGTTTTCAAAATCTTTCACTCAGAACATTCCTTGCTTTCTTATTTTTAGTGTGCCTGAACTTCTGTGGCGTCTTCTACGCCATCCTTGCCATCTCCACCACCTCCTACCCAATTTCTAATTAAAAACACCTTGATACAGTAACTTCAGTAGTAACTGGTACCAATGAAACTGGCGAAGTTGATGGCTGGCTGTCAGTGATACCATTTGCTAACAATTTACAGTAAGGGCACAGCATAGATATCCAAATACACAACAAATCTGAAATATAATCAGAGAAAGGGTGGTACAGTTAGAACAAAGCCATTACAGCCACAGCGACCCGGGTTCGAATCTGGCGCTGTTTATAAGGTGGGTGTTCCAGTTTCCTCTCAGTCTTCAAAATGTATGGGGTTCTAGGCTAATTGTAGGTCAATTGGGATATTTGGATGGCACAGACTCGTGGAGCATAAGAGCCTGCTACCGTGCTGTATGTCTGAATTTAAAAATGCTAGAAATACTCGCAGGTCTGTGGATAGAGAAAAAGTTAATGTTTCAGGTTTATGATTTAGATCAGAAACTAAGAAAGATTAAGAAATCAAAATGATAACTATTTCTTCTTCCATGATCCTGTCCAACCTTCTGGCTGTTTCCAGCATTCTCTGTTTTGTAGGTAAACAAGAAATCTGCAGATGCTGGGAGTCTAGTGCAGTGCACAAACGTGGTGGAGAAATTCAGCAATTCATTCTCTGCAAAGCAAGAGGCAGCTGACGATTCAGGCCTGAGCCTGTCTTCAAGTGCTTGAAGAAGGATTCAAGCCCAAATTGTCGTCTCCCTATTGCATAGACACAATATGACATAGAACATTACATCACAGTGCAGGTCCTTTGGCCCATGATGTTGTGCTGACTTAATAGATATATATATGAAACTAAACCTTCCCTACCTCATAATCCTCTATTTTTTTTCATTCATCTGCCTTTCTGTCTCTTAAATGCCCCTTTTATTGCAGCTTCCACTACTGCCCCTGGCAAGGCATTCCAGGCACTCACAACTCTGTGTAAAATTTAAAAAACATTTATTCCTAATGTCTCCCCTAAATTTTCCTCCCTTCACTTTGTATAGATGTCTTCTGCCCTGGGGAAAAAAATGCCGTCTATCTAAGTTATAATCTTGGAGACCTCTATTAAGTCACTTCCAGTACATTTATGTACTGCAACATGCCTTCACAGTCTCTTTTGGTTTTTTGAGTAGGTCCAAAGGTTGGCGGTAGAGATCAGAGCAGCTTCTGTGTCCCTTTCTTCTTCATCCTTTTTTCAACCTTTCAGTCAATATTGAATTCTACAACATGAGGTAATTTGATTTCTTGGTCAAAGGGTTGTCTCCCTGATTTTAGTTCATTTTTTTTCTCTCGTAAGGGAGGCCATGCTCAGCCTGACCTGCTGGGTTGATCCTTCTACTCTGTATTTCACCACTCCCACAATCTTTTGTCTGTGTCTTCACTTTAATTACCATTTACTCACTGACCAGATAATCTGCTGATACCTTATCCCCTTGGTCATCTCAGTTTCACCCTATCAGAGACAACCCTTCTTCCTGGAGCTTTACAGTTTTTCAGTTCTGACAAAGGGCCTATGATCTGAAACATTGATCTGGTCAAGGTAAAAGGTCAAGGTTCACTTTATTTTTATGTAGTCGGTAGGAGAGAAGTACAGAAGAAACCAACTAAACTTGACTGCTTCTCAGGGAAGCAGATTCCGAAGCAAACAAAATGGTTGAGAATGGCTGCCCTAAAGGATTCCCATCCCCTGGTCACAACCTCTTCTTGCTTTGGGCAGAAGGTACAGAAGCCTGAAGACTAGCACCTCCAGGTTTGAGAACAAGATTTTATCTAAGAGCTAGCAATCAGATTCTTGAACTTCCCTGCACAACCTTAAGCATAAACTTCTCCAGGACCATTGCTGAAACATCACTTGTTTTTCTTGCACTAACCACATTTGTGAAGATTTATTTATCTTTTTATATTATCTCCTTTTCTGTGTTGTGTTTGTGTGATTGAAATTTTTACTGTTGAAGTTGGTGTGGCTGCAGCAAGCAAGAATTTTGGTTCATCTGCACGTTATGGGCAATTAAGCTCTCATTGAATATTTAGTCATAATGACTCAATAACAAAATTGTAGTTAGATTCAGATTTATTGCAGAGTACATACATGACATCACATACAACCTTGAGGTTCTTTTCATGCAGCTGAGGCAGAATACCACTTATTGATAGTGGGAAAAAAAATCTACACATGTAAACAAATAAAATGTAAACAAACTGACTGCAATACATAGGATAAAAAACAATAAAGTGCGAAAGTAAGGCTTCTTAAATGAGTCCATGATTGCGTTTATTGTTGTCTGGCTGCAAGTTTCTTTCTGTTTCTTGTGAACAACTCGGGGGGAGATCTTGTTTCTATTTTTGAACTTATGGAAACTCACAACAGATATGAACAGGAAACCAGATGTATAATTTTATGTACTGCTGAACCTTACTGTTCTCCTTGATCCTTCAGTGTCTGCAGTGACCTGTGTGACTGGCCACATTTTTCTCTGAATTGGCCGGCTATCATAATCATGTTGAGTTCTCTCACCCCTTTGATCAGATAAAGTTGTAATATTACGTGGAATCTTTTGCAATCCATACAAGGACAGGTGGAGCCTCAAATAATGACTTGTTTGAAACATACTTTCCCTATGTCTCCTTTCCTCTAGCTCTGTCTGTCTCCTTCTCCCCTTTTTCCTTTGTCTCCTTCCCCCATCTCTACTTCTACAAAGCCAAAATTGCCACCTAGTTAATTCTCATCTTGCCTCTCTCCTAAGTCCCATCCATATCCAATTAACACCTTTTTGTCTGTTGGTCTGTAGTCCATCCCCTGCCTTTTCTCCAGCCTTTTAATTCAGACGCCTACTGCTTTTTACTCAAAAGGAGGGTCCAAAATGTTGGTTATGTATCTTTGCTTTCTATGGATGCTCCGAGATACATTGAGTTCCTCCAGCATTTCTGTTTTTACTAGGTTCCTTACTATGCACAGGGGTTGCAATATCTCTGCCCAGTGAATCAGTGGAGGCTGCCTCATTACATCTATTTAATGGACAGATAGATTTTTGAAGAATTGGGAAATTGAGTTAAGGGGAATAGGCGGGTAAGTGGAGCTGCATCCATAGCCAGAGTAGCTGCGTTCTTATCGAACGATGCAGCAGCTTTGACTGGTCAAATGTCTGATTCCTGTCCTATTTCTTATTGCTGTACAGCCTGGATTTTGCATTCAAGTTGTTTGTGAAACTGTAGCTTTCTGACTCATGGTTGACCCATACAAGTTTCAGATAGAGAAGGGAGAGGAGGAGACTTTTGGTCATTGTGCATTGATTAAGTAAAATAGGTTGGACAAACTTCCTCTTTCAAGGTTATCTTGCTTGGACATTGCTTCAGTAACTGATAGGGAGGTCCGTGAAAAGGGTGGGTTCCTTTTGGCATTTTTGAGATAAAGAATGGATGACTGGTGAGAATGAAAACTGACTGTAACTGCAATAATTCTGTGACTTTATCCATAAGACCATAAAATATAGGAACAGAAGTAGGCCATTGAAACCTGTCGACTCCGCTCTGCCATTTCACCAGGAGGTAACCCATTCTACCACGCAGCCCACTCCCTTGCCTTTTCCCCATAACCTTTGATGCTTTGACTATTCAAATAGCTATCAATCCATCCCTTAAATACACCCAACGACCAGGTCTCCATGGCCATCCCATAAATTGAAACTTCTTACGGAAATGTCGAATTTTTACTGAAGTGCAACAACAATTATCAAAGATCCACACCACCCTGCACACGCTCTGTTCTCATTGCTGCCTTCAGGTAAGGAATCTAGGTGCCACAAGAATCACTCCATCAGGTTCAGAAACAGCTGCTACCCCTCCACTGTCAGACTTCTCAACAACAAACTCAATCAGGGACTTGTTTAAGGACTCTTACTTTTGGACTTTATTGATTTTGTGGCCATTGGAATCATAGTGGGTATGACAAAATAACCATACAAGGCATTTCTAGAGTGAATTGAATGGATTTACTCTTCATCAAGAATCAAGTGCTCAACATGTGCTGATGTCATCAAGCACTGACATCACATGGCCGGTTCAATGCCTCCTGGGAGTTGTGGTGCCACCATAGCACTGCTACATGCCCTTTCTCCCCCCCACCCCCCCCCTTCACCAAGAACTGGCAGAAAGGTTTGTCTGTCTTTTAGGTTGTTGATCTCTGTGATGGACTTGTCCACATGAGCAGGTTTAAGCCTGTCAATAATGAAAGACTGTAGGTTCCCTCCATTGTCCAAAATACAAGTCAACCTAGTTTGTCTGAGTATCCTATAAGGTCCTTTGTAGGGCACCTGTAAAGGTTGATCAAATGTTCCCCTTTGGACGAAGACATATTCGCAGTTTTTGAGGTCTTCAGGTACAAAAGAAGAGTGTTCTCCAAGTGACGATGGTGGTAAAGGGGTAAATTTTCCTACGGTCTCCCTTAGCCTCTTCAGTAGTTCCTTAGGATCATTGTTGGAGTTAGAATGGTAGGGGACGAACTCCCCTGGAACTACCAACGGTGCGCCATACACGAGATTGTAGGTCCTCCTTTGGAGTTGTTCTAATGCCCAGTAATACCCAGGGCAGCTCATCGGCCCAGTTTGGGCTCTATAACTGAGCCATCAAGGCTGACTTGAGATGTCGATGAAATCTTTCTACTATTCCATTGGCCTGGGGCTGATAGGCATTCGTATACTGAATTGTTGTACCAAACAAGCGAGACAAAGCTGTCCACAGTGAGGAAGTAAATTGTGGTCCTCTATCCGAAGTAACATGCACTGGTAAATCAAAATGAAACATCCAGAAACAGAGGAACACATAAGCACTAGTATCTGTAGAAGCATCTAACATAGGGATGGCCTTGGGCCACCGCATAAACCTGTCTATTTCTGTAAAAAAGATAATGGTATCCTCTTGAAACAGGAAGCGGACCAACGATATCCACATGGACATGAGCAAAATACCAAGTAACTGCCAGGAAAGACTACAGTGGTACCTTAGTAGGCTGCTGATCTTTTGCTTTTTGGCAGGCAATGCAAGACCTTGCCATTTGTGTAACATCTTTTTTAAGACCGTGCCACATGAACCTGTCCAAAACTATACAAACAGTCGATCTAATCAATGGATGTGAGAGACCATGCACAGAGTCGAATACTCAACGTTTCCATGATGCCGAAATTACTGGGTGTAGGTGTCCCATTGATATATCACAGAGAAGTAGTTTGCCATTAACTCCAAACTGGACATCTTTCAAATGCAGGTTCATGATTGCAGTCTGATAATCATTCATCTCATGTTCATGTTATTGGGTCGCGGCCAAAGCTATGTAGTCAATACCTTGATCTATAGACGAAACCTCGAGTGGAGTAGAGCAGGAAAGTGCATCGGCTACTACATTGTCTTTTCTGGAAAAATGTAGTATTTTTGTGAAGAATTCTGAAATGAATGATAATTGCTATTGTTGTTGAGCTAACCAGGACTCTGCGACCTTGGAAAATGCTTGTGGTCGGTGTACATAGTAAAAGCCCTGCCCTCCAAAAAATAATGGAAATGACGAATAGACAAGTAAATGGGCAAAAGCTCCTTATCCAAAGCACGTATTTCTTCGGTGCTTCATGAAGATGGTGGCTGAAGAATACTAACGTTTTCCATTGCCCATTGACATATTGATGAAGTGCACCTCCTATGGCCATACTGGGTGTCTGCATTTAAAACTGGGTAGCTGAGCATAGTGGTATCTGCCAGCAAATCTTTCGTCTTCAAGAGGGCATTGTTTCCCACTTCAGTCCAATGATGGCTCTGGCATTATGGCATTTCTGGGCAGTAAATTGAAAAGAGACTTCATGAGGAAACCGTCAGTAAAAATTTACCATTTCCAAGAATTCTTACAGGCTTTTAACCATAGCAGGTCTTGAGCACTTGGGAATGGTCTCAACTTTGGATGGCAGCAGAGTCACACCTTCCTGAGTAATCTTATGCCCCAAGAAATCAATCATTTCTTGTCCAAAAACGTATTTATCCGGATTGATGGTCAATCCAAACTTTTGAAGAAGAATAAAAAGTGTACGAAGATGTTCCAAATGTTCTTCCTTAGTCCCATTGTCCACTAAAATGTCCTTGAGGTAAATGAAAACATTGGTCATGCCACGGCCTAAAGCATCCATCACCCTTTGAAATGATTGAGGTGCATTCTTTAATCCGAATGGCATTCGTAAAACTTTGAACAAGCCAAACGTGATAATGGCTGGTGTTTTTAGAGTGTCTTCTGGCTCTACTGGTACTTGGTGATAGCCATGCACCGTCTATTTTGGAGAGGATCTTCACTCCATGTAAATTAGCCGAAAAATCCTGAATATGAGATATCGGATAATGATCCAGGACGGTGGCGTCGTTAAGCCGCCTGTAATCTTCACAAGGTCGCCAACCTCAATTGTGTTTCGGGACCATATGTAATGGAGATGCTCAGGGACTGTCGTACCTATGAATTATGCCTAGTTCCTCTATCTAAGTGCAGCTTCTCTAGAGACAAGTGGCGTGCTTTAGCATTGATTTAGTACAAATGTGATGAGTAACAATGCTTTGCAGAGGAGGCAGAAAATTGTGGAGTAGTAACCTCAAGGAAATCTTCCAATAGCTTAGAGAATTCATCCACTTGGTTTATCTAATGTTTGAAGGCACAGAGCCGGGGTATAGGGTGTCTGCCAGAGGAATAGTCTGAAAAGTAGTTCCATCTATTAGCTGATGTCCTTTTAAGTCGACGAGGAATGAATGAGCCTGAAGAAAATCTGCACCAAGTAAAGGTCGGGATACGGCTGCTATAGTAAATGGCCAAGTTTAGAGCTGATTCTTGAACTTGACATTCATCTTCCTGGTGCCGAAGGTCGAATTGTTGGAACTTTTAACTGCTTGTAGTTGCAAGTCTGGGGTAGGATGGCATGTGTCAAAACCAGTGGGTGGAAATACACCAATTTCCACTGGAAATTTTCGCTGGGAGAACTGATTCCATATATATATAGTAGCCTTGCAGGTTTTTTGCCAATCGCCACAGCCCTTACTGGTGGTTGGCTTAGGCGTTTCCCGCAAACGGGCAGGGTGGAAGGCACTTGCGGGCATTTGCTCCTCAGTGCCTCTGGTAATGACACCAAGACGAGGTGTCCACAGGCTGCTTGCTTGTCTTGGGGCGTTCCCTGCTTGCAGGGAATGATGTGCTAAGAGCACAAGAGTGTGACATGGGATCAATATTGAAAGGGTTGGTTGTACAGACTTGCCTTTCCTTGCTGTGCTTTTTAGCCTCTGCTGCTACAGCCCTTGGGTCTTCAAATTAACACTTGGGTAACAAGAGCCTAATATCATTCGCTCTGAAAAGAGCTGCTCGAATAACACATTAGGGCCTTTCGCCAGCTGCCAGAAACAGCATTTCATCCATTAGTTCTGAAGGGGCGCAGTCTCCCAACCATTGAAATGTAGTTTGCCTGCCCTTTCCCTATAGGACATATCATATACACGTAATAAAAGTGCTTTTATAATGTCGTATTTGCTCGTATGTGGTGGATCCCGAAGGAAGTTACCAACCCTCTCAGCGACGGCCTGGTCCAGGGCACTGACAAGATGGTAATAACGAATGGTGTCCAATTCGACTTTGCGGGAGGTGAAATTGTGCTTCAGACTCTTGGAACCACAGTTCAGGCTCAGCTGTCCAGAAAGGTGGTAGCTTCACAGCAATGTCTGCAGACTCCATGTTTGTCCAAAAATAAGTTTTTGGACTCATCGGGGTCACCAGTTGTGGCCACTGGAATCGCAGTGGACACGAGGAAATAACCATACATGTACAAGGTGTTTCTAGAGTGAATCATCACCTGTGCAACCTTTTAAAAGCCAGAATCACGCACTTGACACGCACTGACGCCATAACGCACTGACGCCACATGACCGGTTTGGTACCTCCTGGGAATTATAGTGCCGCCATAGCGCCACTACAATTTTAAGATTCTCTCTGTATTGCACATTTTCTTTACATTTCTTTATATGTTGATATTTCTTTGTTTACATGTGAACAGTTTTTTTTGCATTACCAATAAGTGGTAATTCTGCCTCACCCACATGAAAAAAATCTCAGGGTTGTGTGTGATGTCATTTATGTAATCTGACAATAAATTTGAAATCTGAAATCTTGAGCTTAGTGAAGGGACTAGTTTGTTCTAAAAGGAGACAAGCTAGCTGCTTCACTCAAATGTAAGTCTCAGATTGTGATATTGAAGACCACTTGTTGAAGTAGATCTTATATTGAGGCCCATTTTATCTTGCAGTCTGTGAAAAAGTTTCCAAACTTTTTGCAAAGGTTGCCTGAGACTTGGGTTTGTTCTTGTTACCCTTTTGAAGTGTTGTCTGGTGCATACGGAAAAGGTGCAGGCAGACAGCTGACCCACAGCAAGCTTCTGTTTGTGGGTTTCCTGTTGCAGAGGAAGGATGAATGTTGTGCAGAATGGCTGTGCTTTCGCAGCCAACGCCAGGCACCCGCACTCTTCGCTGAGCGTGTTTTGCAGCCATCTTCTGACCTTGACTTCACATTTCATTGTTAATGCCACCTATAATTTTTGTTGGAAGATGTACTTTCTTAAGCTGAGTAGCATTGGAGCAGAGCATAAATGTAGGCTTTTTTTTAAGTTCTTATTGCTTTAAAATTAGAATTTTAAAGAAGGGAGTAGATCTATTTCTTTTAAAGGAAAAATACAGGTCTATCATGTATGACTTGAATGGATTGAGAAATAGGATTAAATTCGCTAGTTATGTTTGTCTCAAAGAAATTACTACTCTTTCAAGAATGCCTTTCAAGACCTAGTTTGGGTGTAAGTGATCAATTAAAGCAGGAAGTGCGGTGGTTACTTTGGACATTACAAACAGCCAAGAGATGGTGATGATATCTTCTATTTTAAATAGTATTGAGAAACATTTTGCTCAGGGTCTTGAGTAGAATTCCCCTGTCTCTCCTAGAATGATCTTTATGCTGTCACGTGACCTTGGCTTTACGTCCTATTCGGATGCCCACCATTGCCAATTCTGGGGCCCATGGTAGGTTGTCAGCCTAGGTATTTGTGCTCCAGGTCAAGGTGGGAATTGAATCCACAAACCTCTGAGATATGACTTTTTATTCCTTGAATCTTTGCTCCCTACCCTAACAGGCTTAGGCTGAAATCTCTGAACCATTAGTAGTTCTTGTGTGACACCATTCCAGTCCTTTATTAACCTTGCCATACGGTACTAATTAGTACCTTGTATGCTATGCTTTTGGTGGCTATTTGGGATCTATAACCATTGTAACTTTGTACTGAAGGTGAAATTGTCAATTGACTGCAGTGCCAAACTGATGACAACTTCTGATGTGTGCTGACATGTAGTTAAGTATACAAAATTAGAAGAAGAATATATTAGGTGGACGGAGAGTCTTTTGCCCAGAGTAGGGGAATCAGTAACCAAGAGGACATCAGTTGGAAGAGAAGGGGAAGGGATTTAATTAAAATTTGAGGGTTAACTTTTTTTTGCACAAATGGTGGTGGGTGTATGGAACAAGCTGTGAGAGAAGGTAATTGAGGCAGGTACTACAGGATGAGTACCCCTTATCTGAAATTAATGGGACCAGAAGTGTTTCAGATTTTGGATTTTTTCCAGATTTTGGAATAATGTGAATAATGTTTTGTACTTACCAAAAAAAACTTGATTTCTGCTTACAAAAGAAGATAAATGGAGCACTAAATACTAGAAATTCTGCTGGATGGCAGAAAACACATTGAGTAATGCAGGTAGATCTGGCTGTGACATTGGTTGGTAATATCGTTATGTGATACGATGGTGATGTATCTCGCCTTTGCTACGTAAAGGACGCTGTTTGACCTGCTGAGCTTCTCCAACATTTTGTGTTTTTATGTTGGTAACAAACTGGCGCCCACTTGTGGCATCATGTCAGGGCTTAGAAAGTTTCGGATTTTCGAGCATTTCGGAACCTCGGATAAGGGATACTCGGTCTGTATTACAATGTCTAAGAAATATTTAGATGGCTACATTGATATGATGGGCTCAGAAGGATATGAACCAAACACAGGCAGGTGGGACTAGTGTGGGTGGGACATTTTGGTTGGCATGGGCAAGTTGGGCTGAAGGGCCTTTTTCCGTGCTGTATATCTACAAGTCACGAAGTATTGAAGTTTCTGTCCGTGATTTCCTGCTCATTCTGTTGTTACCAAAGGGGAAATCAGCACAGAAACAGTGAAATGCTCTTTATTTTAACTTTGTACCAAATCCTTTTCTTTGTAAGCAGCACACAAAGTTTACAATTACATTATGGATCTTCAGCTATAAAAGGCATTTCTAATTTGTCAAACACAACATATCAGAATAGCATTTAAAAATTCCATTATTTTTAAAATAAAGGTTTTTTTAAATTTCTTTGGCATTATTTTGTATTAAACCACTTTTTACAACCTGGTACTTTCTGCGAGTTTTCTTCAGTCAATTTGAAACCAGGATTGGTCAGGTGATTTTACTGTTGTAAGTCCGCCACAGGTTCATTTGAAAGTCCCATTGAAATTGGAAACTGGGATTGGCCAGGTGATTTTACTGTTGCAAGTCCGCCACAGGTTCATTGAAAAGTCCCATTGGAATTGGAAACCGGGATTGGCCAGGTGATTTTACTGTTGCAAGTCTGCCACAGGTTCATTGAAAAGTCCCATTGGAATTGGAAACCGGGATTGGCCAGGTGATTTTACTGTTGTAAGTCCGCCACAGGTTCATTTGAAAGTCCCATTGAAATTGGAAACCGGGATTGGCCAGGTGATTTTACTGTTGCAAGTCCGCCACAGGTTCATTGAAAAGTCCCATTGGAATTGGAAACCGGGATTGGCCAGGTGATTTTACTGTTGCAAGTCTGCCACAGGTTCATTGAAAAGTCCCATTGGAATTGGAAACCGGGATTGGCCAGGTGATTTTACTGTTGCAAGTCCGCCACAGGTTCATTGAAAAGTCCCATTGGAATTGGAAACCGGGATTGGCCAGGTGATTTTACTGTTGCAAGTCCGCCACAGGTTCATTGAAAAGTCCCATTGGAATTGGAAACCGGGATTGGCCAGGTGATTTTACTGTTGCAAGTCCGCCACAGGTTCATTGAAAAGTCCCATTGGAATTGGAAACCGGGATTGGCCAGGTGATTTTACTGTTGTAAGTCTGCCACAGGTTCATTGAAAAGTCCCATTGGAATTGGAAACCGGGATTGGCCAGGTGATTTTACTGTTGTAAGTCCGCCACAGGTTCATTTGAAAGTCCCATTGAAATTGGAAACTGGGATTGGCCAGGTGATTTTACTGTTGCAAGTCCGCCACAGGTTCATTTGAAAGTCCCATTGGAATTGGAAACCGGGATTGGCCAGGTGATTTTACTGTTGCAAGTCCGCCACAGGTTCATTGAAAAGTCCCATTGGAATTGGAAACCGGGATTGGCCAGGTGATTTTACTGTTGCAAGTCCGCCACAGGTTCATTGAAAAGTCCCATTGGAATTGGAAACCGGGATTGGCCAGGTGATTTTACTGTTGCAAGTCTGCCACAGGTTCATTGAAAAGTCCCATTGGAATTGGAAACCGGGATTGGCCAGGTGATTTTACTGTTGCAAGTCCGCCACAGGTTCATTGAAAAGTCCCATTGGAATTGGAAACCGGGATTGGCCAGGTGATTTTACTGTTGCAAGTCTGCCACAGGTTCATTGAAAAGTCCCATTGGAATTGGAAACCGGAATTGGCCAGGTGATTTTACTGTTGCAAGTCCGCCACAGGTTCATTGAAAAGTCCCATTGGAATTGGAAACCGGAATTGGCCAGGTGATTTTACTGTTGCAAGTCCGCCACAGGTTCATTGAAAAGTCCCATTGGAATTGGAAACCGGGATTGGCCAGGTGATTTTACTGTTGCAAGTCCGCCACAGGTTCATTGAAAAGTCCCATTGGAATTGGAAACCGGGATTGGCCAGGTGATTTTACTGTTGCAAGTCCGCCACAGGTTCATTGAAAAGTCCCATTGGAATTGGAAACCGGGATTGGCCAGGTGATTTTACTGTTGCAAGTCTGCCACAGGTTCATTGAAAAGTCCCATTGGAATTGGAAACCGGGATTGGCCAGGTGATTTTACTGTTGCAAGTCCGCCACAGGTTCATTGAAAAGTCCCATTGGAATTGGAAACCGGGATTGGCCAGGTGATTTTACTGTTGCAAGTCTGCCACAGGTTCATTGAAAAGTCCCATTGGAATTGGAAACCGGGATTGGCCAGGTGATTTTACTGTTGCAAGTCCGCCACAGGTTCATTGAAAAGTCCCATTTGAATTGGAAACCGGGATTGGCCAGGTGATTTTACTGTTGCAAGTCCGCCACAGGTTCATTGAAAAGTCCCATTGGAATTGGAAACCGGGATTGGCCAGGTGATTTTACTGTTGCAAGTCTGCCACAGGTTCATTGAAAAGTCCCATTGGAATTGGAAACCGGGATTGGCCAGGTGATTTTACTGTTGTAAGTCCGCCACAGGTTCATTTGAAAGTCCCATTGAAATTGGAAACTGGGATTGGCCAGGTGATTTTACTGTTGCAAGTCCGCCACAGGTTCATTTGAAAGTCCCATTGGAATTGGAAACCGGGATTGGCCAGGTGATTTTACTGTTGCAAGTCCGCCACAGGTTCATTGAAAAGTCCCATTGGAATTGGAAACTGGGATTGGCCAGGTGATTTTACTGTTGCAAGTCCGCCACAGCTTCATTGAAAAGTCCCATTGGAATTGGAAACCGGGATTGGCCAGGTGATTTTACTGTTGCAAGTCCGCCACAGGTTCATTGAAAAGTCCCATTGGAATTGGAAACTGGGATTGGCCAGGTGATTTTACTGTTGCAAGTCCGCCACAGGTTCATTGAAAAGTCCCATTGGAATTGAGATGATTATTCTATGGTTGTGCTAGCTTCTCATATGATCACTGGTGAGGACCGTCGATCATCCCTCTGTTTTCTCAAGTAGCAGATGCTAAAGAGGTGATCAGGTCCTGATCTGTAAGGGAAAGGAAATGGGAGGTGGATTGCCTGTAACATCGATAGAGAGCTATCTGGCTGGGAAAAAAGTAAAAGCCAGGGAAAAATTAAAAAAAAATACAAAGACCAAGTAATGTTGTGTGATACCCTATCAAAGGGAAAGCTGTAATTTTTTATTCTGCTTTATCTCTTCTGGAACATCTAGGTTTACTGACTGTGTTTTAATTATCTGTGCTTCACTTTATAGGTCCTATGGGAGTGTGTTCAAAGCTATTCACAAAGAATCAGGTCAAGTAGTGGCTATAAAACAAGTCCCAGTAGAATCTGACTTGCAGGAGATTATCAAAGAGATCTCCATTATGCAGCAATGCGATAGGTGAGGATTTTTCTTTGCTGCAATTAATCTTGAATTTAAAAAAAATCAAATTAGTAATTGTGGCAATGTTCTTATAATTATGATAGAATTCTATGGGTCTGGAACCCAGCGTGTTCCTGTTCAAGGGTTTGTTGTGACATTGTCTCAGTAAATTTAAAACAAACTACATCAAGCTGAACTGTGACACGGGATAACCTGATTCATCCGCTCTCAACCTGTGAGATCTATTGTTGGGCAGACAGTGTACCAAAGAGCACAGTGGCTGGCAGGGCACCCTTTTAACTTTGATATCTTAATGAAAATTACCAGCTGCTATTCAAACAACTGCACATCTCTCTGCATTTGAGCCGAGACAGCTGTCTAAGTCCTCAAACTTGTTTCTTATCTCACCATCCCCCTTTGATCCACTTTGCCAGAGTAGGATGAATTGGGTTGGAGAAATTGGGTGAATATTGACATTCTGTGCAAAATAACTGGGCAAAACGATCAGACAGAACTTGAAGCACAAATAAAACTGTTTGAGAAAATAAATTTAATTAACTGAGCTGGCTACTTTGGCTCATTTTGAAATTAAATATGCTGTGGCACAATTCAAAGAACTCCCGATGATAGCATCATCTGGTTCTTTCAACACTAGGTGATGCCTTCATTCCCCTTGGTGACTCTTGAGACGGAGCTCTGTGAAGTGAAGGGGAGGACGTGAGACAGGGCTCCGCGGGACGAAGGATAGCATCAGAGGCAGGGTCAGGGAGGGGGTGTCGGAGATGCGACTAGTTGAGGTGAAGGGGAGTGCGGGGGGCGGGGCTCCGTGAGGGCGAAGGAGAGCAGTGGAGATTTACCCTGTTAAGGCTATCGGGTAGCTGATACACAACATTTACAGATTTTCACTCACTTCCTTCCTTCAGAAAATAAATGGAAGCAAGTTCTCTACTCTGAATGACCATTTAAGAAGTTACATGAATCACTTCAAAACTAACTGATTCAGCAAAACAGTTTTTTTTAAATTTAGACATACTGTACAGTAACAGGCCCTTCTGGCCCATGAGCCTGTGCCACCCAATTAACCTACAACACCCAGTACTTTTTTTTTGAACGGTGGGAGAAAACCGGGCTTCGGGAAAAACCTATGCAGACACGGGGAGAACGTACAAACTCCTTATAAACAGTTCAGATTCAAACTCTGGTTCCGATTGCTGGCGCTGTAAGAGCATTGCACTAAATGTGTCACCCGTGAATTGTGCCATGGGGTATTTCATTTCAAAATTGAGTGGGGTCCTCAGCACATTTAAGGGGGGCACAGACTGAATTGATAATATTTTTTGTAGGTTTTTTTCCCTATAGTCGGTAGGAGAGAAGTATGGGATAAACCAACAAAACTTGACTGCTTCATGGGGAAGGGGATTGAGCAGAGTCCTAAGGCGACCATAGCCAAGCAAAGGTTGAGAATGGCTGCCAGCTGATTGCTTTTGTGCTAATTATTAAGATTGTTTTAGTGGATGGGTATAATGAGCTTTATGTTTTCAACCATTTTTTGTTCTTTCTAAAATGATATTTTAATGATCTTTCTCTTTCTCCGCAGTCCTCATGTGGTTAAGTACTATGGAAGCTATTTTAAGAATACAGATCTGTGGATAGTCATGGAGTACTGTGGAGCTGGTTCTGTGTCTGACCTTATTCGAATAAGGAATAAAACGGTAATTCAGTGCATTTGCTTCTATTCCAGGAAAGTCAGTCTTGTGTGCAAGTTATTTTAAGCCAAGTATTTCAAAACTCTCATTTACATTTGGAGCTGAGCAATTTTGAGGAGATCAGAAAAGTGCTTGGTTACTTCTGAACAACAGGTCCAAGCAAACTCACTGTGGTACTGAATTACTCTTGGGGAAAATCAGCTGTCCGCACTGAAAAGACATTGAATAAATATTTTTAAGTTCAAATTTGTTGTCACATACCAATTGCAGAGCTGCAGAGAGGAATTAATTGCAGGGAACAAAGGCAGCACAATTTTACTACTTTGAAGCTCATTCAGGAATCTGATAATGATGGGAAAGAAACTGTCCTTGAATCTGGGGTTGCACGATCTCACACTCGTGAATCTTCTTCCTGATGGGAAGAGGGAGAAGAATATGGCCAGGAGGGGATGACTTCTTTGATACGTTGGCTGTTGTTCCAAGACAGCAAAAATTTAAAATTTAAATTAAATTTAGACATACAGCACGGTAACAGAAGTAGGATGACTTTTGACCCCACTGCTCAGCCACAATGATAGAATGTGACAAATGGGGAAGTGTGGGTGGTTAAGTGCAGAGGACTGAGCAGAGTAGGCTGTAGGTTGCAAGCTTAAGAGGTAAGCAATGGAAATTGGGGATTACCCATTGGTAAAGACTTTTTCTCTTCCCAAAACCCTCACTGCCGTAATTATGATCTAAGGATCCTGTTGGTAACAATATATTGCGGAAATCAAAGAGGTGGAAAAGAATGATGTATTAATTAAATATCACGAAAGACAATCCCAGTCCCAGCAGCTCCATATAAATATGTCTTATTTTTGTTGCATGCAAATTTGGCATCTAGGAAGACAGGTGGTTAATAGATCCATGCAGATTATAATTTGCCAGTAAATTGATGTTTTTCAGAGCGCCAACGATCTTGGTGCATTATTGGAAAGCAAAGAGCTGCAGATATTGGAAATCTGAAATAAAAGCTGACCTGCAGATGCCAGAAATGAAACATTACAGCAGAAAAAACAGTCCCCTTCAGCCCTTCTAGTCTGTGCCAAATCATTTTTCTGCCTAGTCCCACTGACCTGCACTCAGTCCATAGCCCTCCATATCTCTCCCATCCATGAACCTATCCAAATTCTTCTTAAATGTTAAAATTTAGCCTGCATTTACCACTTCAGCTGGCAACTCATTCCAAACTCCCACCACAGTCTGTGTGAAGAAGTTTCCCCTAGTGTTCCCCTAAACCTTTCCCCTTTCACACTTAACCCATGTCCTCTGGTTTGTATTTCACTTACCCTCAGTGGAAAAAGCCTATCTACATTTACTCTGTCAACCCCCCCCCTCATAATTTTAAATACCTTTATCAAATTGGGCAGCATGGTTGGCATAGCAGTTTGCACACCGCCTTTAGAGCACCTGCGATCGGGACCGGACTGGGGTTCAAATCCCACATTGTCCATAAAGTGTTTGTATATTTTCCCCGTGTCTGAATACATTTTCTCCGGGGGCTCTGGTTTCCTCTCAATGTTCAAAGTGTAAATTGAGCAGCATGGTCTCGTGGGGCGAAATGGCCTGTTACCATGCTGTATGTCTAAATGTAAAAAATTTGAAATTTAAATCTCCCCACATTTTTCTATGGTCCAGGGAATTAAGTCCTAACCTGTTTAACCTTTCTCTGTAACTCAGTTTCTGAGGTTTGGGAAACATCCTAATAAATATTCTTTGCACTCTTTCTATCTTATTGATATCTTTCCTATAGTTGGGTGATTAAAACTGGAGACATTACTCCTATACTTTGATTTATTAAGGCCAATATGCCAAAAGCTCTCTTTACAACCCTATGCACCTGTGACACCACTTTCAAGAAATTATGTATCTGAATTCCCAGGTCCCTCTGTACCCTACCATTCACCATGGATGTTCTTTCTTGGTTTGTTCTTCCAAAATGCAACACTTCACTCTTATCTGCATGAAATTCCATCTGCCATTTTTCCAGCTTGCCAGATCCCCTCTGCAAGGTTTGAAAATCTTTTTTGCTGTCCACAATTCCTCCAATCTTAAGTGTGATCTGCAAATTTTCTAATCCAGTTGACCAGATTATCATTCCAGATCATTGATACAGATGACAAACAACAAAGCCTCCTGAGGCCTCCAGTCCGAGAAGCAATCATCCACCCCTACTCTCTGGCTTCTCCCATCCAGCTATTGTTGAATACAATTCACTACTTCACCATGAATACAGAGTGTCTGAACCTTGTTGACTAACTTCCCATGTGGAACCCTGTCAAAGGCCTTCTAAGATCCATGTAGACAATATCCGCAGCCTTTCCTTCATCAACTTTCCTGGTAACCTCTTTGAAAAACTTTCAGATTAGTTAAACATGACCTACCAAGCACAAAGCCATGTTAACTATCCCTAATCAGTTTCTGGCTATCCAAAGAATTGTATATCTGATCTCTGTGGACACCTTCCAATAATTTACCTACAACTCACCGGCCTATAATTTCCAGGGTTACTTTTGGAGCCCTTTTTATACAATGGAACAATGTGAGCTACACTCCAATCTTCCGGCACCCGTGGCTAAAGATATTTTAAATATTTCTCCACTATCCTTCTTCAAGGTCTGTAGGAATTTAAAAAAATTTTTTTTAGACATACAGCACGGTAACAGGCCATTTCGACTCACGAATGGGTGACACCCAATTTACAACCCATTAATCTACTCCCGTTACTTTTTGAACAGTGAGAGGAAACTGGAGCCCCCAGAGAAAAGACAAGGGGAGAACGCACAAACCCATACTGACAGCGCAGGACTCAAACCCCAGTCCAGATCTGATCACTGGTGCTGTAAAGGTGTTGCGTTAACCGCTATCCCAACTGTGCCACTCTGTCAGGCTGTTAGTCCCTGGGGATTTATCTACCCTTATTTGCTTTAAGACAGCAAGCACTTCCTCCTCTTTAATCTGTTTAGGTTCCATGACCTCTCTGCTTCTTTTCCTTACTTCTCATTACTTTGTGGCTGTTTCCTGAGTGAATACTGATGAAAAGAAAAATTAAGATCTCCCCCAACTTTTATAGCTCCATATAAAGCCGTCACTTTGATCTTCAAGGGACCAATTTTGTTCTTTACTATCCTTTTGCTCTTAATATACCTGTGGAAACCCCTAGGATTTTCCTTCACATTGTCTGCTTAAAAAAACTCAATTTTTTCCCTCCTGATTTCTCGCTTTTTTTGGTAATTCTTTATTTATCGCACTTTGAACCATATCAACAAATATATTTACAGATGCATCTCTTTAAATATTCACAGTGACATTTTCTCTTTTTTCCCCCCATTCCTCCCTACCCCCTTCCCACCCCCCTCCAAAAACAGTAAATATTGGACATATAAAAAACAATATCTTTATACAAAAGGAATACAAACAAAAAAGACTTGTCATCTACTTATTCACATTAAATTTGATCGTGTTTATCTTCTTATCATTTTAGGTGGTGGTGATCTGAGGCCTGTTCTTTCTGTTATGTTCCATATGTGGTTCCCAGGTTTCCCCAATCATTATAACTTTGTCTTTTAAATTATATGTGATTTTTTTTGTCCAATGGGATACACTTAAACTTGGTTATATATTCCTTTAATGTTTATAGTAATTTAGTCCAATGTGGCCATCTTATATCTTTATTTTCACTTCTTTTCCACCTCTTCACCACCTCCATCCTTTTTTTCCATTACTGTTTTTTAAGTTTTCCTTTTTAATCTCAATATATGACACTGTATTTAAGACATGAAATACCCCAACAATCCCCACAAGCAACAACCCTTTAACCCCAAATGAACCTCCCCTCCTTGGATTGTCTCCTGTCCCTTGACGTCAACCACAGCTCCCCTTTCCATTCGATTTGCAAACTTACTCAAATGATTTTGCAGTGACCCTTATTCTCCCACCCCCAGCCCCCCTCAGAGAACACTATTTTCCTATACTTATAACAAAGCTCTCTCTTTTTTTTCCTTCTTCCCCTTCTCTTATCTATCTTTAAATCTTTATATATACATTATCTTTACTTTATATTTTTACATATTTTTGTATATTTTCTTGCCAGTCATCCTTCTTGTCACTCCTCCTCCTCTTCTGTCCTGCAAATGTTTAGCAAATTCTTGGGCTTTTTTTTGGGTCCAAGAACAGTCTATTCCATTCCCCAGGAATGAATACTTTGAGTACTGATGGATGTCTTAATATAAAGTTATACCCTTTCTTCCATAAGATTGTTTTCACTGTGTTGAATACCTTCCTCTTCTTTAAAAGTTCGAAGCTTATGTCTGGGTAAAAAAAAAATTTTTTGTCCCTTATATTCCAACTGCTGATTGTCTTCTCTAATCTTCTTTCTTGTCTGCTCCAGTATGTTTTCTCTTGTCGTATATCTTAGAAATTTTACCACTATGGATCTAGGTTTTTGATGTGGTGGCGGTTTCGGTACTAGCGCTCTATGTGCCCTTTCGATTTCTATTTCTTCATGTGAGTCTGTTATTCCCAGCACCTTCAGGATCCATCCTTTTATAAATTCCTTCATATCTGACCCTTCTTTGCCTTCTTTCAGGCCAACTATTTTTATGTTGTTTCGCCTACTGTAGTTTTCCAATACGTCAATTTTTTGTAACAATAAATCTTGTGTCTCTTTAATTTTTTTTCTGCTCTCTTCCAACTTCCCTCTTAAATCATTTATCTCCATTTCTCCATTCCTCCACATTTTCTACTCTTTTCCCTATTGCAGTTATGACCAACTAAGCTTTTCATTCTGTCTTCAGCTCTTTTCATTTTTCTTTTGATTGAACTAAATTCTAATGATGGCCATTCTTTTAATGACCTCATTTGTTCTTCAAAAAAGGTTTTATCTAAACTTTGTCCTTCTATTTTACCTTCTTCTTTCCTTTGAAATTCTTGGTCTTCTTCTTCCTCTTCTGTGTCTGTATCTATGTCTGTGTCATCTTCTCTTCTCTGCATCTGGGTATCTTCATCCTTCTCTGGTGAGCTGCTTCTGTATCCTTGCTGGGCCTCCAGCTGGTGTGTCTCCTGTTGTGGCCTCCTGCTGCAGGTCGACCCGCTGCTGGACCCCCTGCTGCATCCACTTCCCACCCTTCGTTCTCTTTCTCACTATTCTTCTTTTCTTCTTTCTTCTTTACTTCCCCAGCCGAACACCCCGACACTGGGCGTCTCTCAGTTGGCTGCTCCGCTGAGTCCCCCTCCCGTCGGCGTTAACCTTTTCTTTTACTTGCACACTGCGCATGCGCACCTCTTCTTGTCTCTGAGAGCCATTTTTGGAGTCCGCCGGTCGGGAGGACATCGCTCCTCTGGGGACTTACCAACACCGGAGATCGGCCACTCCTCTCCACAGTGGCTCTCTGCTCCAACATGCAGGTAAGGCCTTCTTCTTTCTTCTCCAGTGATTTTCCTTCTTCCCTTTTCTCTTGTTATTCTTACTTTTTCTCTTTTGGGTGCCATCTTCTGTCTCTTCTCTATAACTTTCTCTTTCTCTCTCCTGTATTTAATGTTTATTGAGCTCCGTTTTTTCCACACTTTTTTTTCTTTTCTCTGGAGAGGACTGTTTCCACCCAACCAGCCACTACTCCATCACATGACTCCCCCTGATTTCTTTCCTGAGGTCTTTCTTGCATTTTTTTAATACTCCTCAAATATCTCATTTGCTCCATGTTGCCTATATCTGCTATACACCTTTCTCTTCTTCCGAACCAGATCCCCAATATCCCTCAAAAACCAACATTCCCTATAACTGCTAACCTTGCCTTTAATCCTGACAGGAACATAAAAACTCTATACTCTCGAAATTTCACTTTTTAAGGTCCTGCACTTGCCTCTCATATCCGTGCCTGAAAACAATTTACCCCAATCCACGCATTCTAGATCCTTTCTCATTTACTCAAAATTAGCCTCAACTCAAGACCCAGACCTATCCTTCTCCATAATTAACTTGAAACTAATGGCATTATGATCACTGGACCTAAAATGTTCCCCTATGCATACTTCAGACACCTGTCCTGCCTTGTTCCCTAAAGAGAGATCCAGTGTTGCATTCTTTCTAGTTAGTACCTCTATATATTGATTTAGAAAAATTTCCTGAACACGTTTGACAAATTCCAAGCCATCCAGCCCTTTTATAGTAAGGGAGATCCAGTCAATATGTGGAAAATTAAAATCCCCTACTATCACAACCTTCTGTTTCCTGCAACTGTCTGCTGTCTCTCTACAAATTTGCTACTCCAATTCTCGTTGACTATTGGGCAGTCTATAATCCAACCCCATGAGTGTGGTCATGCCTCCAGCATTAGTTTGTGTACTGCTCTATTTCTCTCTCCACTGCCTGATCTGCATATTTCTGGCACTTTTTCTGTTGTTTGGTGCATTGCTCTAGGTGCGCTATTTTGGTGTTAAAGCCAAAAGAGACATAAGTGTAGACACAAAGGAGAATGGAGATGCTGGAATCTGAAACAACAAGAACAGGCAACATTTCAGGCTGGAAGCCTTCATCAAGACTCAAACGGTTCTGCCAAAAATATTAACCGTTCTTCTATTCCCACTGACGCTGCTCGACCCGCTGAGTTCCTCCCGCAGATTGAACCATCAGATGTGTTCTTGCTGAAGCAGGATTACCATCAAGAATGGAGCTTTGCATTTAATGACATGAAAAAAAAAACATGTTGGTGAATGGGCATAACATTTTGAAATATTGTGAAGTGAAAACCTAGAGTTCATGAAGGAGACCCTGTCAAGGAAGAAAGTAACTGGGTGCAAAGTAGATGTGTGAGTTTTGGAGAGATGATAAAGGTAGAATCCTAGGACGAAGCGATAGAATTCTCTAAGGTGGCTACTGTCAGTTAAATAAAAGATTCGTGATCAAACCTGGTTGGGGGAAAAAACAATTAGACAGGCTTGCCTCTGCTTGTCCTGTTCAGGGCTTCCAGGAGATTCCAGCAAGCTAATATTTCAACTGTTGTGCTTGGAAGCCTGTGGTTTGTAATCGCTAGTGATGGAAGTTTTGAAAGAAATTTATACAAAGTGATTAGAACCAGCACAGAACAGCAACTGTGCTTTCCTTTAATTAAAGTGAAAGCTTTCAAGGAAATTCAGGAAGGTGTGTTCTGAGATATACAGCTACAGCAGAAATACAGCAAGTTCTTAAAATGAAGATTATATTTGAGTGAGGAAAGTATGTAATTGTTTGGGTTCCGCAGAATTAACTTGCAAGTTGAGGCATCTCCTGAAGTACAGATAGTACAAATGGAGAAGAAATGTAGTTACTAGTACTGAATATACTCGTGTACAGTAATAGTCCAATTTTGTGTTGCAATTTTTAGAGTAAAATTTAGGAATACTACTTTTGACTGTGGTAAGTACCTGCACTGGGAGCAGAGATAGGTAGGCGGCCATGACCTAGGCGAGAGGTTGGGGTATTGGGAGCTCAGATGGGCAAGCGGTAGGAGGCTAGGCAAGAGTCTGCAGCCGGGGCAGTTGGAGCTCAGATTGATGGGCGGTAGGGACCTAGGAGAGAGTCCACAGTCGGGGTGTTGGGAGCTTGGATGGGCAGGTGTCCGGGGCCCAAGCCACAGTCTATTGCGGGGCCTTGCCCGGTGAGCAGGCAGCCAGGGCCAAAAATAAGGGGGTTGACTTACAAAATATTATTTGTGTATTCTGTATATGGTACATGTGGTGATGGGATGCTTTTCAACGATAGATGTTTAGAAATGCACTGTGCCAAGCTTTTTAAAATGTTTCTGGGAAACTGTTTTGTAAATTAGATTCCTTTTGTTCAGCTAACAGAAGATGAGATTGCCACAATCTTACAATCGACGTTAAAGGGGCTGGAATATCTGCACTTCATGAGAAAAATCCACAGGGATATCAAAGCTGGAAACATCTTGCTCAACAACGAAGGTCATGCAAAGCTGGCAGATTTTGGAGTTGCTGGGCAGCTTACTGTAAGTCACCTCTGCAGATCCAGCACAACCAAGAAACTTCACTGACATTATCTCTGCAGAAGCTTCTTTGATTAGATTATTAGAATAAAAATGAACTGACTTGAGCAATAAACTTTGGCTGCTCTGAAATCATAGATCAACTAGTAGAACCCATTTCTATTTGTATCGAAAGAGACATCAAAAATTAAACCCATTCCAGTATTCATTGAGATCACAACTATTTCGTATGCTAACTTCATAGCTTTGTTCTTGATGCCTTAATATTTTTGGTTATTAAAAATATATCAACCCAAGGCTCAAAATCAACATTTGAGTTAGGATCAAGAGGTTTGCTGTATAGATGTCCAGAACCTTATTTATTTAGGCATCAGTACAGTTACAGGCCCTTTCAACCCATGAGCTCGTGCTGCCCAATTGCACCTAATTAACCTGCAATCCCCGTATATTTTGAAGGGTGGGAGGAAACCGGAGCACCTGGAGGAAACCCACACAGACACGGGAAGAATGTACAAACTTTTTATAGTCAGCACTCTGGCGCTGTAACAACATTATGCTATCCACTACACTAACCATGCTGCCAACGGTTTATAAACCTTGCACATGGAAGTGTTTCCAAACTTCATTCTGAAGAGGCATGGCTCTCTGTCTTAGATTGCATCCCCAATCAGAGAAAATAATCTTTTTGTACTACCAATAAGTAGAAATTCTGCCTGGCCTACAGGAAAATGAATTGTGTTATATCATGTATGTACTCTAACAAATAATCTGAACTTTGACATTGCCCCTTCTGAGACTATTTCCTCTAGATGTGATTCTGTTTAACAGGACGGCATGGAGAATGAGCTATCAGTTTATTGACATATAAGCAAGGCATGATATGAATGGAATTATCTGGATGCAAAGTATTATTCAAAAGCCTAGAATACTTATCTGGAGCCAAGTTCAGATTGCACAATGGCAACCAGGAATTGAAATTCATATGGTGAATTTAAGATAGAATACCAGAAAAAAATTATTGGATCGTGACCACGAATTGTTGTAAAATTTATCCATTTTGAAAATGTCATGGAAAAAATGAAATCTGATGTAAGATCTGGGTAAAACACTCAAAGCAATATGGTTGCCTCTTAACTACCTTCTGAAGCACATTTCAAGGGCAGTAAAAGCCAGTACAGCGCCTCACAGTTCCTGGGAACTGGGTTCAATCAGGGTGCTGGTTATGCAGAATTTGCACATTCTTGGTGTAACTCAAGGTTTCCCTGGGTGTTCTTGTTCCTCCCATATCCCAACAGCATTCTGTTTGGTTAATTGACTGCTGTACATTAACCTTCGTGAAGGCAAGTAGCCAAAAATTGAAGAAATTGATGGACATGAGAGAGAATATGTTGCAGGGCTACAGAGAAATAAGGGGAGAATAGGACAGATGGGATTGCTCTGTTCTGAACTGGCATGGGCTTCGAGTCCAAGTGGCCACCTTCAAAATAATCAAGGATAATTCATCCTTTGGACTCCTGGCTATAAATCTGCATTGCATTCAAAGATAAATCCATCTTTGGTACAGCATGATGCCCAGCACTCACCTGGTAATAAGTGCTTGAGTGCTTTGGAAACCTGCAGCATTGCTTCTGTTTTCTTATCGTCCAATCCTATTCAAGGTTCAGGATTCCTTTATTGTTGTGCGATGAAATGCTTCAAGAGGCCAGTCACAGCCAGAGTTAAGATGTACCTAAGTAAAGATCTGGACTCACTACAATTCTCCTATTGTCACAATCACTTCATAGCAGATGCAATATCGCTGACTCCAGATCACCTCGAAAAACAGCAATTCATACATTCAACTGCTCTTCATGGACTACAGTTTGGCCTTCAGTACCATTATTCCCTCAGTCCTGGTCAAAAAGCTACAAACTCTAGGCCACTCTGCAACTGGATCCATGACTTTCTCATTGGAAAACTACAGTCAGTACGAATCGGAAACAATAGCCGCTTTCAGGTGGCCAGAATACCCGACTGTAAACCCACGTGTTCTACCCCAATGCGGCTTGCGTCACCTGAAAGTGGAGAATCCAGCCAGGAGGAGTAAGTACCTAACCCTCCTCCTGTAGGTATATTCTCCGGCTTGGAGAATCCCCTGTTGCATCTGAAAGCAGCACCAGGCAAAGCGGCTATCAGCTTTCAGGTGCCTAGTAGTACCCGCTACCTGACAGTACCCTGGCATGAGACTACAGGGCTGGGGCGGCCGTCCAGCTTTGATGTCCCGCACGGCCAGCCCAACCCTGACGTCCTGCGCCAGCCGCCCCAACCCTGTAGTCCCGCACTGGCCACCCCAACCCTGTAGCCCCGCGCCGGCTTCCCCAGCCCTGACGTCCCGCGCTGGCCACTCCAGCCCTGTAGTCCCGCGTTGGGGGGCTGTCAGGCAGCAAGGAGGGGGTTGTCGGCAGCGGAGAGGCGAGCTGTCAGACAGCTGCCCCAGTCCCGACTCAGGAGCCGGCATTTGCTCCGCGGCATTCCTCCCTGCTGTGGATCTTTCAGGTAACAGAACACCACCTTCAGCGCTGCCACCTGAATGTCCCTTTACAGTCACCTGCAGCCGCTCCAGAGCCGCATTCTCCAGGCGATTCCACCTGAAAGCAGCTAATGTCTCCTCACTGATCATCAACACAGCTGCTCCCCAAGGATGCGTGCTTAGTTCGCTGCCCATCTACAAGTTTGCCGATGACACCACAGTTGTTGGCAGAATCACAAACGGCAATGAGGAAGTTGAACGGTGTAATGACAGCAACCTTGCACTCAGCATTAGTGAAACCAAGGAGATGATTGTGGACTTCAGGAGGAAGTCAGGGGAACCTAACCTAGCCCTCCTCAAGGGCTCAGTGGTGGAGAAGGTCAAGAACTTCAAATTCCTGGGTGTCAGCATCTCCAAGGATCTGTCCTGGAGCCTCCACATTTGATGGAATCACAAAGAAGGCTCACCAGCAGCTATACTTTGTGAGGTGTCACCCGAAAACTCTTGTAAACTTCTACAGGTGTACCAGGAAGAGCTTTCTGGCTGGTTGCATCACTACCTGGTATGGAGGAGTCGACTCTCAGGACAAGAATAAACTCCAGGGGGTTGTTAAATTGGCCTGAGACATCACAGGCACCAGACCACTCCATCAAGGACATTTACATGAGGCAGTGTCTTAAAAAAAGCAGTCTCTATCCTCAAAGACCCCACCATCCAGGCCATGCCCTCTTCACTCTGCTACCATTGGGAAAAGATACAGGAGCTTAAAGATGAGCACTCAGCGGCACAAGGACAGCTTCTTCCCCCCCTGCCATCAGATTCCTAAATAATCAATAAACCAAAGACACGGCCTTACTTTTCATCCACTGTTATAGTTATTTTATTTTATTTTAGTTTTTATAATAATGTCATGAGATGGTTATAATATGCATGTTTGCTCTATGATGCTGCCACAAAACAATGAATTTCATCTGAATAAATCTTAATTCTAATGTAATAACACAAAATATGTAATTGACCTCTGTAAGGCAGACACAGAATTGTGTTAGAGTTGCCTTTTTACCAAAGAAAGAGAAGTTTTCGTAGATTCACCTCCAGCAATCTGGCAGCCTCTGTAGCTGCACGAAATTCTGTTCAATTTATTGGCATCCTGAGCTCCAGATCCAAACCTCTGACTCAATCAGGAAGCCTTCAGCACCCGAGGCCCTTTGGGAATCTTTCTTCCCCTCTGCAACCTCTTGAATTCCGGCTCCGATATCTGGTTCCCATGAGCTCGTCTCCAGCAGACAGTGAAGATCCCCCGACCGCACGTTGCCTGCAGCCTGTGCGGGACCCTCAGCCACTGAGCTTCTTGCTAGTCAACTGCCATGGACACTGACCTGTAGTGTTGTCTGCTCTCCTTCTTCACAACGGGGGGGGGGGGGGGGGGGGGGGGGTGTTCTCCATTTTTCTGATCCCCTGTGTTGGTCAGTTGCTCCTCCTGATTCTGCAATCCTTTTGGACACAGACCTTGCTGATGCAAGATTTTAAAATAAAACACCGCCAAATAAAAAGCCTGTTCAGAGCTGTTGTATTAGGACCAGGCGATTGAACTCTTCAGATCAGTGCTGTGTCTCCACTCTCCACTCTCCCAGGTCCACACCAGCACTACTATTACAGCAGCTCCTGCAAGTGTCACCATTTAAATTAACATTTCTTTCTCTCTTTTCTGGAATATATTTTCTATACTTGTCCTTGGGATTTTAATGTAAATTGACATAGATTTTAAATCCCTTTAGATTTTAATTGACCATACGACCGAGGAGCAGAAATAGGCTGTTCAGCCCATTGAGTCTGCTCTGCCATTTAATCATGAGCTGATCCATTTTCCCACTTTGATGGTCTGGCTCATCATGAATCAATCTCTGCCTTAAATACACCCAATCATTTTGCCTCAACAATCGCCTATGGCAACAAATTCCACAGATTTACCACCCTCTTCTCCTCATTTATTTACAAATCGCTCTACCCTCTGAGGTCTGAAGTTGTTTACTTTGCAGAAATCGTCCAGAAATCCACCTTCCACACTTCCTTGTACTTTTTCCCAAAATGCTTAATGGTAAGCCACAGATACTTAAATTATCAAGAAATTTGATTGTATCCCTTTACTAGTGACACTGTTGCGGCAAACTTTGATACATCATATTCCATCACATTATCTAATGCTAACAGATTGAGATAAAATTTCTCCTTCTGAACCCCCCAATATGGGTTATATCTGCTATTTTGAGGAGTTGCCCTTTGTCCTTGCACCCTGTGCCTTGATTCACAGCCAGTTTCTTGGACCAGTCAATAAGTTGCTTTCAATTCTGGGTATGTTCGGTGCCTTCCTGTTGCTATATAGGTTATTGGAGATGGGGCCATTGGATCCCAATACATTCTACTGGGGTTTCCAATGAACATGGGAAAGGTAATTAATTTGTGTTCATAGATCCTTTCAGAGCATTGGAATACTCCAAAACAATATCTGTCAATTAAAAATGTAATTTTTTTCCCCTCAGAATCTAGGTTGTCAGTAATTTAAGTAGCTTGCATCGTAGGCTCAACCCAGAACTCAGAATCCAAAGGAAGATTAATAAGTTCATAAGCTTGGCTCATATTCTCATGAATTTAGAAACCCAAAATGAACTGATCATAGCTATTGAGACATTATAAAAAAAATTCTTAGGAAAGAACAAGGTACTGTAATCCTGGAGCAGTACATAAAAGTGCTGGAGAAACTCAGCAGTTTGCACAGCACCCATAGAAAATAAAATGCATCGACATTTCAGGCCTGAGCCCTTCTTCACTCCTGAAATGAAATTTTGAATTTATTGAATCTTGATGAATCATTCTGATAATTAATAGTCGTATTCCAATTGTGTGTGAAACAGAAAATGGTGTACACTGGCCTCGGGTTCTCCTGTCTAAACGCGATACAATCTGAATGCAGTGCCTGGATGGGTGAAATTATTAGATTCAAAAATGAACTAGATGTTGCCTTGAAAAAAGAAGGGAAGTGGGTATAAAGTTAGTGCAGCTCAGGGCTCTTATACATACTGACCTTATTTGATGCTGTCTTGCTTTATATGTTTGGGGCAGTGAAACATTGTTAGCCTGTGCAGAATTTCCTTTGAGTAACTAGTGTGTATGTACTCAGGATACAATGGCCAAAAGGAACACTGTGATTGGAACTCCATTCTGGATGGCACCTGAAGTGATCCAGGAAATGGGTTACAATTGTGTGGCAGACATCTGGTCCTTGGGGATTTCGGCAATAGAGATGGCAGAAGGGAAACCACCGTATGCGGACATTCATCCAATGAGGGTAAGGAGAACAAAGGTATTCCAGTTCCACTGGGCATTTCAGGGCTATTTGCACTGAATTCTTGGCCAAACCCTTCCTATCCATTCTGTGCATTTGAGTTCACACAATCACCAACTGTGTTGAGGGGAAACTGGACTCAGGAAGCTGAAAATATTGAAAATAAGAGGAGAAAATTCAAATGAAGGCATGATATTGCCCTGAGAAATAGAAGAACTGAAGATGCTTGAACCATGAGCAAATAAAGAGAAGCTGGAGCGACTCAGTGGGTCAGGCAGCATCTATGGAGAGAAATAATCAGTTGACATTTTGAGCCAGGACCCCTTTTCAAGTCTAGCCAGACCCATATTTTTGACCCATCCATTTCTCACAATGGATGCTGCCTGACCGAAGTCCCTCCAGGTTCCCTTGTTTGTTCATGACAGTGCACCACTAGACTGATTGTGGGAGCAACAATTAGGACATCTATTCTGTGCCAGTAAGCACCTGGCTTTTCAAGAGACCATTTAATTTTTTAATAGATTAAATAGTACCGAATAAAATGGGAAGTGTTTTTTATCAGAGAATTCTTTCAAAATGTAAAAGGATATTATAAATAAAAATTTGAAATAAACCCAGCAACTGTTGGTGTTAACCAAAATTTGATCAATGACATTTTTACTTTTGAGTCATAACATTGTAGGTTGAAGTCCTCACCTCTGTTCTGGGCAGCATTAAGAGGGTGTTACATTATCTGATCTGTTGGATGAAACTTTAAAGGGCTTGTCTGTGCTCTTGGCTGGATGTAAAGCAGTCAGCGTCAATCTTTTTGTGGCTACAGTCCCCTGAGGACTCTGCTCAAAGTGTATGGGTTCCCTCCCCTATGAAGCAGTCAAGTTCAGATGATTTTTTCCATATTTCTCTCCTACAAACTACATTTTAGAAAAAACATTGTTTATAATTTCAGTCAGTGGCCTCTAGGGTGGCTGAACAGCCCCCGTTCAGAATTGCTGATTTGAATGAACCCATGGGGTTATTCAAAGAAGGGGTGTTGAGTTCTCCTTGGTATCTGCCAGGACTTGGCTGTGTCCAAGTTGACCACCAAGCTTCTTATTAGAACCACAGTTCCAAATTAAGCTTTGTAAAGTAAATTTGGGTGCTCTGATTGCAGAGAAATAAATATTATTTGAGGTTTTTTTTCTCACAGTTTTAACTGTTTCCCCTTTGCCATTCTGTACATACATGTACTTTTATTTTTTCTATTTTACTCACTGAGTCAGATCTGTGGTTAATGTTCAGTATTTCTTCCATTTTAATTGTGAAAACATTGCCCAACTAAACCTATTTTTGAAGTCTTTTCCCACAACATTCAAGTCATATTGCACGTGCAGTTGCGTGTTACTTGGCACTGGGTTGTTTGTGCAGTTACCTATTAGGTTAAGTTGCTACCTGCTAAGTTGGAGGTCTGTCCTGGAGAAAGTTACATGATAAATGTCTACAGTACTGAGTATCATTGACTTTATTAAATTGCTTTTTCAATGCACTGGGAATTACCAATGCAACATTGAAACAGCAGTCACTGACTTCAGCAAAGGGGAGCTAATGATCAAGATCTTTTACAATTGTTTTTTTTTTATTCAAGCAAGATCAGCATTTTATGCTTAACTAAAAGAGACTTGGAAATACTTTTTTACCTCCTCCTTATTTCACAGGCTATATTCATGATTCCCACAAATCCACCACCAACATTCCGGAAACCAGAACTCTGGTCAGATGAATTTACAGATTTTGTGAAGAAATGCTTAGTTAAAAACCCAGAGAAAAGAGCTGCTGCGACAGAGCTGCTGCAGGTACGTGCAAACCGAATTTGATTAACGGCCAAAAAAAAGTCATGTTCTTGGCAGTTAAACATGCATGTTCGAATGTGATCCAGTATTCAAGGAATAATCTAACCAATACCAGAAATAGTACAGCCAGAAGCATAAGATTCCACCATATCATATAATGGAATATGGTAACTCCAAATGGAATATAGTATTTAGCCAAATACTTTTAAAGTTGGAAAACTTTGGTCCTGCAGAGCTGGGAGTTTTTCCAGACTATGGGATGTTTATTCTAGTGAGGGGGAAGGAGTTATGGGAACTGAGGCGCAGTGAATGTGGGAACTGGGGCCCAGTGAGTGTGTTAAGAAGGTGTGGGAACTGGGGCCCAGTGAGTGTGTGAAGAAGGTGTGGGAACTGGGGCCCAGTGAGTGTGTGAAGAAGATGTGGGAACTGAGGCCCAGTGAATATGAAGGAAGTGAAAGAACCGGGGCCCAGTGAGGGGAAAGGTGTGGGAACCAGGGCCCAGTGTGTGTGAAGAAGGTGTTGAAACTTGGACCCAGTGAATGTGAAGGAGGTGTGGGAACTGGGGCCCAGTGAGTGTGAAGGAAGTGTAAGAACCAGGTCCCAGTGAGTGTGTGAAGAAGGTGTGGGAACTGGGACCCAGTGAGTGGGTGAAGAAGGTGTGGGAACTGGGACCCAGTGAGTGTTTGAAGAAGGTGTGGGAAATGGGGCCTAGTGAGTATGTGAAGAAGGTGTGGGAACTGGGGACCAGTGAGTGTGAAGGAGGTGTGGGAACTGGGGCCCAGTGAATGTGAAGGAAGAGTAAGAACCGGGGCCCAGTGAGGGGGAAGGAGGTGTGAGAACTGGGACCCACTGAGTGTGAAGGAGGTGTGGGAACCAGGGCTCAGTGAGTGTGAAGGAGGTATGGGAACCGGGGGCCAGTGAGTGTGAAGGAGGTGTGGAAACTGGGTCCCAGTGAGTGTGAGGAAGGTGTGGGGACTGCAGCCCATTGACTATTCCCAATAAGGACATACTTTCATTGTGGCACATCATGATCGATTATGATGCCAGCTGTTAACCCTGTTGATGTGGTTTGTCATCTTGTGGGTGATTTTGGAGAGAGAAGATTTGCACCCATCAACACTCTAAAACTGGACTTAATTTGTCCACGGACTCCAGGACTTTTGTAAAATGAATTTTTTGTTGTGTCTGAGGTCTTTGGGAGAAGAAAATGGTATATCAGGCATAGATAAAGTCCTTAAAAAGTGTGGTTTATAATAACTGTGCTTGTTCTACGTAATTCAGCCCACCATAGCATCCTGACAACTGGTTATTTATCACGCACATCTGTGATTGGACTATAATTTTGGAGTTAATGAAAGGACCAAAGTTGAAAGACGTTGGGGTATTAAAACTATTAATGGTAACAAAGCAGACCCCTTTGTCAAGTTGGAAGAGGATGGATATGCTGCCCTCCCCCAAGTTGGAAGAGAGGAGAGATGGAACCCCTGTGGGTTTGGGGTCATTTTTAATTTTTAAAAAAAATTTAGACATATAGTAACAGGCCTTTCTGGCCCACAAGCCTGAGCTGCCCAAATACCCTGATTAATCTACAATCCCCGGTATGCTTTGAAGGGTGAGAGGAAACTGGAGCACCCGGAAGAAACCAACGCTGCCACAGGGAGAATGTACAAACTTCTTACAGACAGCGCAGGATTCGAACCTGGGTTGCTGGCGCTGTAATGGCATTGTGCTAACCACTACACTAGCCATGCTGCCCTGTTTTATATGCTGATTGGTGATGGCAATTGATTGGAATGCTTGCACTCCCATATCGATTGGGAAATCACCATCCCATCCTTGAACAAGTGTGACAGCTGAAGGTTCTCCTGAGTGTCTCTGGGAAGTCTGGGCCAAGCCGGCGGGTTCAGTAACTGGGATCTGACGAGGCAGGGGTAGGAGGAAACAGGGCATTGGGCTGTCAGGGAGTGGTCCTGGAGGATGAGCAGTGGGGCGGGTGGGCAACCTCGCTTGGGGATGGAGCAATTGGCTGCAAACATGGAGGGAAGGGAGTGGGACAGGACACCAGGAAGGCCAGGGTCAGGGAGTGACTGAGGAAGAAGACGAACGGCAAGGGAAGCAGAAAGGCAGAGGTGAGGGACAGGAGAGGGAGAGGGACAAGGAAGAGGGAAAAGAGACAGTTAGGGAAGGGAGGCAGAACTGAATGAAGGTGGCAGTAGAAAAAAGAGTCTGGGCAAAACTATGCACCTGTATTGGTAATTGTGATATACAGTGGCCTGTAAAATTTTTGGGACAGACACTTTTTTAATCTCTATGCTCCACAGTTTAAATTTATAATCAAACAATTCACATGTGATTAAAATGCACATTCCAGATTTTATTCAAGGTTATTTGTACACATTTTGGTTTGAACATGTATAAATTACAGCACTTTTAGTATATGTATATGTGTGTAGACTTTGGATTCCGGTTGTCTTGGATCTCGTGCTTTTGCCCCAAGTTCAAGTGATGGCCACACCCTTTCTCTGTTCTGGGAGATACAGCATCTTCAGTTCCTCAGAAATGAAGTGAATGCCACTCCCGTGGTTCCTGAGGGGATGAAATTCACATTCTGACTCACTCTGACTGGAAGCATTGGTTAATGCCATGACCCTTTTTAAGGTGTTACACACCATCATGTGTGCTTCGCCAGACATTCTGTCATTTCTTGTTTTGCCATTAAAAGTTTGCTCTGGTTGCAGAATAGCTGGAATTCTAATCAAGGGCTTGAGGAATTTGATATGCCATGCAGCGCTTTGACCTTCAGTAATGAATCAGCTGGGATGAAAGGGGTTACAACAGATTAGACAAGGTCAAATACATTATTACAGAGCATCCTGCAGAAGTGGAGCATCCAGTATTGATCTGAAATAGAATGAAAACAAATCTGCCTTTGATAATCTTCCTTGACACCCTCTGCAATGTCAGAAGTTATCAATCTGAACTGGAGAGATTTATGTCTCCTGATGGTATTTGTTTCATGTGAGTCACTAGATATAGTCCTGTGAACTGCAAATTCTAATAAAAATCAAAGTCATGGCAAGAGAGAGAGCCCACAAACAGGCCAGTCAACTCCACACGTTAAACATCCAATTACACTAATCCTACATTAATCCCATTTGTTTTACATTTTCCCACAACTCTCATCAACTCCCCAAACTCTGCCCTCAGCTCCACACTGGGAGCAATTTACAGACATCACAGCTACCAACTCGTGCATCTTCAGGCTATGGGAGAAAGCCGAAACACCCAGGAGACACAAGAAACGAGGACACACAAAAACACTCAGACTACACTGGCAGTCTGGATTGAACCTGGGTCTCTGGCGCTAGGGTGAGGTATTGTATTGCTTGGTGCATCTGGACTGAATTCAGAAAGTGAGAGGCCTACCGTAGATTTTGAAACACCACTGAGATCTGTAACACTGCTGACAGCAGAACCTTCTGAGTTTGTTCAGGTGTGCTTTCATGTACATCAGGATGCCCTAAGGTCATGAAATGTATTTCTGGTAGCCTTGCATGGGATTTAGCTTATTCCAAGGGATCCAAACATTACACAAATTAATCTTTAAAATTATTATTTTCCTTTCATGAACCAGAGGTCCATACGGACATGGGCCTGTTCCTGTGCTCTACTGTTCTATATTGGGGTGGCTCAGTTAGCATAGTGGTATGCGTAATGCTATTCCAGTGCCAGTGACCTGGGTTCAAATCCAGCACTGTCTATAAGGAGTTTTGTAAGTTATCCCAATTTTTGCTGTCATTTTTTTTCCGGTGCTCTGGTTTCCTCAAGGGACTCACACCAGGCTAGGGGGCTTCTGGAGACTGGCTGAAGTGGTACCGTGTATTGGAACTGGGATGCGAGAGAAGCTTTCTGATGTCGGAGGTTTGGATCTGGAGGTCAGGTTGCTGATGGTTTTGGACTGAAGGCTGTGTGGCTACGGAGGCTGCGGTAGCACTGAAGCCAAAGCCGTGGACGTTCAGTGTCTCTGGAGGGACTCACTTTTGCTTCTCCCACTCTGGCTGTAAGGGGTGCTACGCAATTTCTGCTGATAGCAAATCTTTGTCTGCCTTACAGTAGGTTAAAGGGAAATTTTGTGTAATGTCACATTTTCTCTTTTATTACATGACAATAAAATTATCTTTAATCCCACCCTCCAAAAGATACAGGGTTATAGGATAATATGGGTGTAATTGGATGTAACGGGTTTAAATGGCCAGAATTGGCTTCTGCTATTGTGTAAATTTAAAAAAATGTATCCATCATGTTGAGTTGGAGCAGGCTGTTGAGAAGGAAGAGTGGTTTCTTGAAGGGACATTTAGGCTTTGTGTAGCTGGGAGTCAACATAGGCCAGTAATGCTTTGAAAGAATGGCTTACTGATGCATGAGATAAATTTATATGGAAATTTTTAAAAACCATGCGATTTCTGAGGATTGTTAGGAAATCAGAGTTGACTTCAAGCTGCATAAAGGATATTGAAGCTGACATAAATGTCACTTATGTAACATGTAAAGGTTATTTGTTCATGAGCAGAGAGTGCTGATCTAGCTCTGTTATCCAGTTGAATTAAAAAGGTGAGTTCAGGCTCCACATACAGTGCATGTGCCTAGTCTGCCAATCACAATCCCAATCGATGGATGAGCACTTTTATTAAGAAATACTCCTTTCAAGCATTTTTCATGGTCATTTTCCTCCTTTTTCCCTTTTCAGCATCCATTCATTAAAAGTGCCAAACCTGTCTCGATCTTGCGGGACCTGATTACCGACATGATGGAAATTAAACTGAAGCGTCAGGAGGAGCAACAGCGAGACTTGGATCAGGATGAAGAGGAGAACTCGGTGGGTCCCTGCTTCCTGCTTTCTGGTAATCTTCCTGGCTCGGGCCCAGCACTGGCAAAGTCATATTGCCTCTGAGCAGCCCTCACCTCTGGGTTAGGAGACATTCGGCTTGGGTCATGTACTTCCAGGCTGTTAACCTCTGAAGGCTTGGGATCAATTGGTTTTTCAACCAATTTAGTTGTCCTCCATTTCTATCTCCAGTGGTATTTTCCCATTGTGCGATGTTTCCCCTCCAAAATTATTGCAGGCTTCTGTGGTCCAACTAATATTTATTAGCAGCAAAGTCCAAGCCCTTGAGGACACAAATAAATTTACCTTGAATTTGGGCTGCGTTGTCAGGAAAATTCTCTATTTCGTACTCTTTGCTTACCTTTCAAAAGAATACAAAGGTTGCACAACCTGGATGGGAGAGGGAGTGTAGCTATAGATCAGACTCAATTTAATTGAATTGTTAAACAATTTGGGGAGATGTATGTCTTCTACCTGTTTTAGTGTAATTGTCGTTGATGTGGAGGGGAAATTTAATTATCTTCCATTAACTTTGCCTCAGTTTAAAACAATGAATCAAATCTTCCTATTATCATGAATATTTAGTTGTCCTCCATTTCTATCTCCAGTGGTATTTTCCCATTGTGCGATGTTTCCCCTCCAAAATTATTGCAGGCTTCTGTGGTCCAACTAGACCTTCATGGTTTACATAAATTGTTTGTTCATAATCTTCTTATTTCAACACAACACAAAACTGAAGATGTTGGAATTGAGCAAAGAGAGAGACTCAGCAGGTCATTGTCCATTTCTCTCCATGGATGCTGCCTGATCTCCTGAGTCCATTCAGCTCCTCATTGACACTTTTACTTATTCTAGTTACATTTTCTTATTAGACTTGCAATCTTTTTTTTTGTCTAGAAACCAATTTATAGAAAGTTTATGTTACTGAATAGAAATAGACATAAGATGGAGGTGAGGTGTATGTATGTTTGAGGAGTGGTTTTTTTTTGGTTTTGCATGGAACTTTGTTTTTAGATACAAAAATTGCATGCTTGTTTTTTTTGATGGCAGGAATTTGCGTAAGGAAACTTTGTATTTTTATTGTAATTTGTGATCAAAATATCCAACATTTCTATAGCTAATTTCTTTTTGTAGTGGAGAGAGTTCTACAGAGGTGAATGCAGCAGTTCAGCTGACTACTAAGGTTGTAGTTTGGTTTGCTTTTGGTATGTGCATGAATTCTCAGATGTGTTTTTATACAGGTGCCTAATCTTTTATCTGGAATTCCAAAAACTGGCACTTTTTTCGGTAGATGACATGTTCTCATCAAAGATGGAGTTCGGCACCAAACATGACCCAACGTGACCCTCGGTCATTCAGCCTGGTGGCAGCTCAATGACTGTCATTGCTACCCATAATTCCCCACACAGCTGAAATTGCTGTACCAGTGTAGGGGAACCAAGAAAGGGGCAGTTCTCCTGGTGCTGGTACAGCAGGGGCCGGGAGGAGAGAGAGAGAGAGAGAGAGACAGCCAGCAGCGCGACTCGATTGAGCAAGGGGGAAAGACGGAGGTGCAACTCGGGCGAGGGGAAAGGTCAGAGGTGCGACTCGAGCGGGCAAGGGGGGAGAGGTGGTAGCGTGTCTTGGGCAGGCGAGGGGGGAGAGCTGGTAGCATGACTCGGTCAGGCGAGGGGAGAGAGAGGTGGGAATATGATGTGGGCCGGCCAAGAGGAGAGAGAGGCAGCAGAGTGACTCAGAGGGGGGGGGTGTGGGAGGTGTGGAGATGGCAGCACGACTCGGGCGGACTTAAAGGAACGGAAATCAAAATGATTCCAAAATCTGGAAGATTCCGAATAAAGGCCGGTATCCATCCCAATGATCTCAGATAAAAGGTTAGCACCTGTACACAAATTCATACAAGTGTGTGTTGCTTTTATTTGTTTGTGCAGTGCTCACATGTATGTGGTGTGCACTAATGTGTATATTGGTCCAAACACCTGCATGTTTTCATACACTTGATTGCACAGAAGTGAAGTATGAATGAAGAGGAAGTATTGTTGGAAAATTTATCACTTTTTATTCTTCACCCCCAAGCTTGGCTTCCCCCTCACTGTTTCCTCCATCATCTCGATATAGGGTCTCAACCCAAAGTATCACCCATTCCTTTGCCTGCACAGACGCTGCTCAACCTGCTGAGTTCCTCCAAAAGTTTTCCACCCCCCCCCCCCCAATCTTACATTATCCATTTTCCTCACTAGTCATCCAGTATTGGCTTGTAAGTTCTGCAGTTAATGTTTTGTCACTCAACACGATACTAGGGACCATTTCATAGTTTGCTGAGACATTTTATTGAGACTCAATGAGTGAAATTGGGCCCATTGTGTAAAATTTCTACTCTTTATTCGTGCCTCTCTTATGAAATGATATTAATGCTGTGATCAAAGGAAATGTATTAGGAAATGTATGAGCTGTATGTGGGTTCAGTGCATTTACTATAATCTAAGAGAAGTTGGAGGAACTCAGTGGGTCAGACAGCATCTGTGCAGAGAAATGGTCTGTCAACAATCAGGGTTTGGGACTCTGTGTCAAGACTAAAGTGGGAGGGGATATATCAAAGGGTAGAAGAAGCTGATGGGTAGAAGGTGTAGAAGGGTAGAAGGTGATGGGGTATTGGACAGAAGGTGAGAGAGGTGGAGAGACGGGTGGGGGAGGAATCTCATCACCTTGTCATCTAATGTTATTGGTATTTACTTTTACATCATAAAAGCCTACATTGTTGTTGAATGTCACTATTTGGCAAGAGGCCCTTTGGCCCATTAAACCCATGATGTCTCTTTGGAAGGTGTGTATATTTAGACCAGCTGCCTGTCCAATTGCCTTTTTGAAATTTCACTTAAAATGCACCACAAGCCTTTTAGAAAGCGCGCTTCAGATCACAGTGACACACTGATTCTCCTCACCTCCCTCTTGTTTATCTATCAGAATTTATGGGATGGGGGAAGGGCTGTTAGTTATAAGGAGAAAGATAGGCTGGGACTTTTTTTTCCTCGGAGGCTGAGGCAAGACCCTTGAGATTTATAAAACATGTGGGACATTAATGAGATGAATCCTGGGGTTGGAAATCAAATTTAAGGTCAGAGAGGTAAGATTTAAAAGGGGCTGAGGGACTCATTTTTTTTACTAGTGAGTGGTGGGTATATGGAATGAGCTTCCACAAGATATAGAGCAGAAGTACGCCTATTGGCCCATCGAATGAACTCTGCCATTCTCATCATGAGTTGGTCCATTCTCCTACTCAGTTCCACTCCTCAGCTTTCTCCCTGTAACCTTTGATGCCCTGACGAATCAAATACCTGTCAATCAATATACCCATCGACTTCGCTTCCCCAGCCACCTGTGCCAACAAGTTCCACAGACTTGAGACCCTCAAAAGAAAATTTTACGCATCTCTGTTTTAAATTTACTCCCTTTTATCCTGAAATTGTGCTAGATAGTCCTAGACTTCCCCCTTCTCCCCCCACCACCCTACCCCACCATGAGAAACATCCTGTCACATATACTTTGTCCAGGCTTTTCAGCACTCAAAATGTCTCTATGAGGACCCCATCATCCTTCTGTATTCCAATGCGTACAGTACAAGAGCTGGCAAACATTCCTCATACCTACAGCGGAAATAGTAGAAGTCGGGTCATGGGTTTGAGGGGTTTTTTTGTATCCCCTTACCTTGCTGCCCCGGTGGGAAGCTTCAAATTTGGGGCAATTTCTCAGTGCCAGCGCCTTGCTCATCTTTGCGGTTAAACTTGAGGGTACTTGTCCTTTCACTGTTTTCTCACCCTTGGCTGGTTGGAGCAGGAAGAAGATGACAGTGACTCGGGCACCATGGTGAGAGCGAGTGCGAATGACACGGGGACCATGAGGGCGGCCAGCACAATGAGCGACAGCGCACGGACGATGATCGAACATGACAGCGACACGCTGGATTCCCAAATGGGAACCATGGTGATCAACAGCGAGGATGATGACGTAGATGGAACAATGAAAAGTAAGACCACTAACTGCCTCTAACTGGGCTCACTATCACGACTCCTCTTAAACACTGCTAAGTGAAAACTTATGAATTTTCGACATCACTTTCAAATTCTTTGGGACCATTGAAATGATATCAGCTGTGGTGGAGTGAGCAACACTGAATGACTGATGTTAAATTCAGGGTTCCTCCAATAAAATCGTGGCCGATCCTCTTAGAATTTCAGGGCATCCGATTTCATTAGACCTGAGTGCAGATCTCCCTCATAACTATTGAGTCTGCAGCCCCTTTCCCTTGAATGAAGCCAGTGGGTCTTTAATGCTAGGCATGTTATATTTAGCTTCATAGCTCTTCCTTCCCAATTTACCCCACAATTTGTAGAAGGTTCGCATTTGAACATTGATCAGCCGATAGGTTCTAAACAGAGCCATTGCAAGTGTTTATTGGCATCTAAAAAGGGTTGCATATATTAAAGCCCATCATGTCCTGATGCATGTCTTATTCATGGCAATAATGGTACAGCATTTACTCACAGCAAGATCTCGCAAAGAGCCAAAAGATGGAGCTGCTCAGTTGTATTGGTTAGATGCAGCCTGAGCACTGAAGCTCCCTGCTGCTGCAGAGTATAATTTGGAAAAATTGCATCCCTGATGGACGGAACAGCACTCTGTGGTATTGCACTGATGCTCCTGAGTTCCTGGAAGCTCCTTGACCTCCGATTCAGAATGACAGTGTTAGCAAAGCAATCATCCAACTGCAGGGGCGGGGGGGTTCCTAGTTGTCCAGTGTTGAAATGACTAGAAATTGAATCGTGGTACTTGAGCACTGCCAAACTTTGGACCTGCAAGGCTAAAAGCCAAAAAATATATTTTTTGAGGTCGGTAGTGGGGGGTGGCGGGGTGGGGGGGGTTGGCATTTCTAAAGAGTCTTTGACAACTTCATGACACCCCAAAGCTCTCTCCAGTCAGATCTCAGTAATCCATTTTGTTCTGTGGGAAATACAATCACAAAGTTCCCTCAAAGGGGTTTGTTCTGGACAACAACTTCTTTGATGACGTTAGCTAGGTGAGGTTCCCTGGGATGCAGGAGATAATGCTCCTGCTTCTCTTTAGAATCCATGGGTAGGACCTTTGTTTTGGGTCAGGGCCTTTTGGTGAGTCTAAAGTAAGAAGGGGGTAGTATGAAGTATGGAATATCAAGAGGGAAAGAAACTGGGTAGGTGATGGGGTATTGAATGAGGTGAAGAGACAGGTAGAGGGAAGGAGCTCTGGGAGGTGGGGGGGGGAGAGACAGGAGAGAAAAAATGAACAGGAGCAGGTAAAGAAGAGAAAGAAACAGGAACCAGATAGAGGAGGGGTATCATAAAATTAGATTGAGTTTAAGGTTGTCCGGGAGGTATATGATGTGTTGTTCCTCGAGTTTATTTTTGACCTCACCCTGGCACTGGATAAGGCAGATAACATGCACGTCAGTACAGCAATGTGCAAGGAGTTGAAATGGTTGGCTGCTGGGAGTTAAATCCATAGACAGAGTGCAAGTTACCCAGTCTGTGTTTGATGTTGCGTGGTTTGATATGACCAATTTCTCTCTCTTCCTAATCTGAAACTAATGAAATGCCACAGTTGATATTACTGTAAACACTGAGTTAGAGGTTTATTTCTGTTCCATAGAGAATAGTCTTTAGTGTTTCAATAATCTTTGAATTCTAATAGTCCTATTTCTGTTGAATAAGTTTTGTATTAGAAGGTAAAACTTTGGAGTTGAAGTTTCTACTTTAATGTTATTTTAATTCTAAGATGAACTGAGGAAACTTTATAAAACACCTTTTTTAAATGAAGTAAAACATGCTAAGGCTTTTTACAAAAGTAATTGTCAGTTGGGTTGTAACGTAACATTGTGTTCATGACACTTTTCCAATGCCCATGGAATATAAAAAAAATCATGACTCATGCTATGTATGACATGATTGATGCCAGCGTTCTGTGTCACAACAAGTCTGAAACTAGAAAGCCTCAGGTTTTGTTAGAAGTGAGCGAGAAAAGAGTGTGGACCAGATAAACTCTGCTCACTCACCACAGGCAGCAAGGATCCAATGCTAAATGGATCTATTTTCTCTCTCATTTTCTCCATCAAAAGCAATACTAAAATATGAGATCATGTAATGTTCATGGAATATTCATAACACAATTGGATGCCACTAGGCCTGTAGTGTGTCCATCTAAGTCAAAAAGAGCCATCTTCGAATCCCATGCTGCTGAAAGGAGTTTGTACTCCAGCTTCCTCTCATCCTTTTAAAAGTACCGGGGGTTGTAGGTCAATTGGTGTAATTGTGGGCCGAAAGGGCCTGTTATTGTGCTGTTGTAGCGGGTTGTGTGCAAGCGCAGCGAAAAGACAGAAACAACAGACTGAGAGCTCAGGTAACACATCTACTATACTTTGAATTCCACGTTGCAGCCTTTAAGGCTATTCCTGGTCCCGCCCCCCTCACGTTCCAGAACTTGTATTGTGCTGGCAAGTGTGCATGCACCCTTCTGGTCTGGACTGGAAGAGACAGTCCCGTGACCCCATCTTTGCCGTGGTTACACCGCTGACCGAACGTGACACCGCTACAACTATGTACGTCACCACACAGTATATCTAAATTTATTTAGATGATCCCATCTGGGGACTCTCCAACAAGATGGCATTAACATCGATTTCTCAGGTTTCTTTGGCCCCTCTCCTGTCTCCCTCTCTTCCTGATCCTCTGCCTCCTTTCCTCCAGTTCTTCATTCAGAGAGCTTACCCCCCCTCCCCTTATCACTTCCCAGCTTTTTTCTGTTTTACCCTCCCATCCATCTCCACCTCTTGCCTGTCGGACTGTGCTCCTGTCCCTCTCTCCCCTCCCCCCCCCCCCCCCCCGCCACTGTTCTATACAGTTGCCTGTCTGCTTTTTGCTCGTACTTTGACAAAGGTCTCGGGCCCGAAACATGGTTGCGCATCTTTACCACAAAGAGCGCTGCGTGACCTGCTGAGTTTCACCCGTACTTGTGTATCAAATCACAATTCCTGACAATGTATTAATTTCCTCCCTGCCCTTCGCCTGGGATCCTGACCGGTTACAGCCTATTCACTGCCACCTACGCTGATCTAAATGTTGGAGGAAACTGAGTTGAAGAACAATTTTGAAGATCTTGCACCCACCTAATCAGCATGCAGTTCCTCAAAGCTAGGGAAGTCTATCCTCCATGAAGCTGCATTTCTGGTGGAGAGCGGACAAGGCAGCGTATATTTTGTTGCAGATCTGAATTAACGAAAGAAAAACCAGATAATGCTTAGAGATGAAAAGTGGCCCAGCCATTGTGGAGGGGAGAAATAAGGTATGACCTTTCATTAGAATGAAGAAAAATGAGTTTTTTAACTGTTTGCAAGCCACTACAAGGCCAGTAAAGATGGGCACGCTGTTTGACCGCTGAGTTTCTCCAGCATTGTGTTTTTACTTCAATCATGGAGTCTGCAGATTTTCATGTTTTACTCCTGATTTCTTTGACCAGTGTTTGTGTTAGGAACCAAAACAAACCATTTTAAATAACTCCCAATGTCCAATTTCTTATTTTAATTGTTAAAAGGTCAATTACTTTTTAATTCTATTCTAATCTCAACTCTATTCTTAGTTGAGATTCTTATTGTGCCACTAGGTGGCATCAGATCTCAGTGATGGAGCACCAGCTAGGGATAAAAGATAGGGAATTAAAGTATTTCTCAATTAATTTTATTTTTGTAAAAAGACATTTATTGTTTTTTTGTTCTCTTGATGCTGACTTTCAACCCTGTTCCATTTCTCTCGCTTCATTACTACCAAACCATTATCACTTGTAATCCCATTCTCTACCATAAGTCAGTTTCCTTGCTGGCCTCCCCAGCTCCATCTTGTCCATCTTATCCAGATACTGCCAGAATCTTGCCCTGTAATATCCCATTAAACATCTGTCCATTTCCAGCTCCCTAACTCATTTGAGTGAGAATATCCAGGAAAAGGTCCTTGGGACCATTCAGCTTCATTGACAACTATGAGGACCTGAGACTGTGCAAATGGTCCATACGGGTTTGCCTTTAATTTAGTTTATTTTTCAGTATTACCAAATTATGCTCCTTTGATCTGTTATTTTTCTACCATTTTTGAAAAAGCTCTCTGTCCAAAGTTCAGATTTATGGTCAGAGTACATACATGATATCACATACAACCCTGAGATTCTTTTTCCTGTGGGTAAGGAAGAATTTCTACTTATTGGTAGTGCAATAAAAACTGTGGTTAAGAAATTATATGCCATACAAAAGCAAGAAATGTAAAGAACTGTGCAGTACAGAAACTAATATTCAATAATAAATAATGCGCAAAGTAAGAGTCCTTAAATGATCTCTGATTGAGTGTTATTTGGGAGTTTGATGGTGGAGGGGTAGCAACTGTTTCTGATCCTAGTGGTATGAGTCTTGTGGCACATACACCCCTTTCCTGATAGCAGCTGTGAGAAAAGTGCACATCTTGGGTGGTGTGGATACTTTATGATTGCTGCTTCTCTCCGATGGCAACATTCCATGTATATCTTCTCAACGGTGGGGAGAGTTTTGCCTGCTATGTACTGGGTTGTGTCCACTACCTTTTGCCGGGCTTTCCTCAAAAAATTATCATGAGATACAGAAATATGGAGTTTTATGGAGGTAATTCCACTACCGGGCATGAAATAAAATGAGGAAGATTGGATATGCAAAAGGGATCAAAATTGGAGATGAATAGAAGATGGGAGGGTTGGAGGAGATAGCAGAAATATTAAAAAAAGGCCTTGTCCCACATATCTCCTTTTAAACTAGCCTCACCTTGAACACAGTTGCAGAGGCGGCAGGAGTGTTGGAGGGAAATCCACAGACATTCATCATCTCTGAAGGAACTATCTTTTGATTTTCCTCCCCTCATACTGTAAGGGCGTTAGGCAATACCAATGGCAACTCTTCATTTTATGGCAGGCAGAAGGAATTTTGTGTACTATTACATTTTCTGTATCTTCTTCAGCATGATGCTGAACCAAGCCATGAAAGACCCCAACAATGAAGACGCTGTTTACATCCGGTACCGCACGGATGGCAGTCTCTTCAATCTGAGGCGCCTGCAAGCTCACACCAAGACACAAGAGAAACTTGTCCGTGAACTACTCTTTGCAGACGATGCCGCTTTAGTTGCCCATTCAGAGCCAGCTCTTCAGCGCTTGACGTCCTGCTTTGCGGAAACTGCCAAAATGTTTGGCCTGGAAGTCAGCCTGAAGAAAACTGAGGTCCTCCATCAGCCAGCTCCCCACCATGACTACCAGCCCCCCCACATCTCCATCGGGCACACAAAACTCAAAACGGTCAACCAGTTTACCTATCTCGGCTGCACCATTTCATCAGATGCAAGGATCGACAATGAGATAGACAACAGACTCGCCAAGGCAAATAGCGCCTTTGGAAGACTACACAAAAGAGTCTGGAAAAACAACCAACTGAAAAACCTCACAAAGATAAGCGTATACAGAGCCGTTGTCATACCCACACTCCTGTTCGGCTCCGAATCATGGGTCCTCTACCGGCACCACCTACGGCTCCTAGAACGCTTCCACCAGCGTTGTCTCCGCTCCATCCTCAACAACCATTGGAGCGCTTTCATCCCTAACGTCGAAGTACTCGAGATGGCAGAGGTCGACAGCATCGAGTCCACGCTGCTGAAGATCCAGCTGCGCTGGATGGGTCACGTCTCCAGAATGGAGGACCATCGCCTTCCCAAGATCGTGTTATATGGCGAGCTCTCCACTGGCCACCGTGACAGAGGTGCACCAAAGAAAAGGTACAAGGACTGCCTAAAGAAATCTCTTGGTGCCTGCCACATTGACCACCGCCAGTGGGCTGATAACGCCTCAAACCGTGCATCTTGGCGCCTCACAGTTTGGCGGGCAGCAACCTCCTTTGAAGAAGACCGCAGAGCCCACCTCACTGACAAAAGGCAAAGGAGGAAAAACCCAACACCCAACCCCAACCAACCAATTTTCCCCTGCAACCGCTGCAACCGTGTCTGCCTGTCCCGCATCGGACTTGTCAGCCACAAACGAGCCTGCAGCTGACGTGGACTTTTTACCCCCTCCATAAATCTTCGTCCGCGAAGCCAAGCCAAAGAAGAAACATGACAGTAGTGGAATTTTGAATATCTTGGATAGTATTCAACATTTTTACCCTGGGGGTGGGGGGTTTGGGGAAGATTCTGACTGTATACCCTATTAATGCTTCTCAAAATTTTATAAACTTCAATTAGATCTCCCCCAGTCTCTGACACTCCTGAGATAACATCTCAAGTTTGTCCAGTCTCACCAGGATGTGGCCTAGATTAACCCCCGCCCCTTTCAGTGTGGCAGTCCTAGCTGGGGTTTAGCAGGAGTGCCAGTGGCTCTCCCAACAGGCCATTCTGCCATGTCCTAATGAAGTTTCTTCTTACTTGGATACAATGCAGGTAAATATGAGAATGGTTGGGTATGGCAGATCCTTTTCACTCTATCCCTACTTCCTGTTTTTCTTTGCTATCTTCAGCTTCCTCAGGCAGGTCGCATTACTCATTGCTTTGACCTGTTTTTTTTAAAACACGGGCTTCATTATTCAATATCCACACAAAGCCATTCACATTGCTGAGCATTCAAATGCAGACTTCCTCCACTGTGAGTTCTCTCCTGGTTTCACCATCAATAATGCAGCAGGTTGAAGCTGCAGCATCTGTTACAGAAGCATTGGATTTCTTCTTTGACAGATGAAAACCATCATGGTCATTTTACCAAAGATGTTGGGAGTCTTCAGCTTGAACCCAATTCACACTTCAGTTCTATTCTAACAGATGCTAGCTGTCTGTTTTCTACTCCCATGATATCACTTTATGCAGGAGAAACCTTGTCATTTGTTAAGATTTGCCATTCTCTTGTGGATTCAAATTTCCAGCATTTTGCTTTGTCTTTGATGTAACCTGTCACAACTATTTTAACCATATTCCTCATTATGCAAAATTTTCTCCCTTATTCTTCCAAAACTACTGCACATACATCATCCTCCATATTTTTTCTCATACCTGTGCTGCTCAGTTCATTCTAATGTTTAAGAGCTTTGCAATGTGTTGTGCCTTCTCTCTCTCTCTCTCTCTCTCTCTCTCTCTCTCTCTCTCTCAAATTCTAGGTTTTTTTATTCCAAATATAGGATAGCCAGTGAAACACAAAAGTCTGCAGATACTGTGATTGCAGTAAAAAAAAACAAGAAAAAATACTGGAGGAACTCAGCAGGTCTCACAGTGTCCACAGGAGGTAAAGATGTATATCTGATGTTTCAGGCCTGAGCCCTCCAGAAGGGCTACCTGATGCCCATCCCCACAAATCTATTTATTTGTACTTATTTTTAATTAATTCAATTGAGTAAAACATTTTCAAGCCAAATGTGATTTGGATAAGGGATTACATCAATTCTCCTTCACCCAGATTTTTCTTGCATTGGTTGCTGAGGCTATTATGGAGTTTTTTTAAAAAAAAATCACCCAGTTCAGTGATTAGCTAATTTGTAAAAAAAAATACAGAAATGCTACTTTTATCTGCACAAACTGTGATTCTTAACGAGCCTGTAATTAGTCATTCCAGATGCAGCAAGCGCAAGCAGTTCACTTAATGAAGGTCATTAATGAACAAGATTATCTCTCTGTCACAGTTTTGTCGCAATATAGATACTTGTGTTATTCCAAAGGCATCCAGCTGGGACCAATTTTCAGCTTCACAAACTCTGTGAAAATTATTAATTGTCTAAGAAATAGCTGTTTATAGACCAATTAAATTGTACTTTGTCTGTACATCACAGTGTAACCATGATCTAAATGCATTAATCTGAAAACCATGGTAGCTTGCTAAATGATGTGCAACCTTCTCGAGGAAATCCTGAACGCTTATTAGTGAGGTCTCCTTGCTGCCTGAAGCAGCTTCTTTGTCTTTTTGAGTTTGGGATATCCACTGCTGGAGAAATGTAAACCTTTTCTTCTTTTAGCCATATACTGTCAGTGCAATCAGTTAAGCTAAGTGCCTGTCTTCTTTGCTAGGAAGGTTCACCAAAAGTTAATCAAACTATAGCGCCAATGATCCCAGGAATCGAACCCCAATTGGCCTTTAAAGTGGCAAGTGTGAAAGCAAAATCTGCTCAATGCCAACGCCTAGTACAATCCTGGTGTCTGCAGACGCCGGCGTTGAGATCAGGCAAGTATGAAATGGCCAATTGCATTGCAGGCACTTCCTATCAAATGCTGGGGAAAAACCTTTGCAAGTGTAAAAGCGTTCAGTGTCCCAGTTAGAAGTGGTATAGTGTGAAAGGCAAAATGCCCTCCCCCCCATTCCTATCCTGGGACACTGAACAGCCGATTTACTGGGATGCAAGTGTGAAAGGGGCTTAAGACAAAGCATGAGTAAATAATAACCCAGAGAAACTCAGTGAGGCAGTCAAATGTGATGAAGGATCCTAACCCAAAATCCGCTGTGTTCCTTCACCCTCCCAGATCTCCACTCCCCCCCACCCCCCCCCCCCCTCCCCACCCACCAAGTTTTTCATTGATTGCTCAGGATTTCAGCATCTGCAAGTTTTTGGATGTCTCTATCACTTGGTGCAAAGAGAATTATTAACATGATCCCTCAATCTCAACCTCTCACCTTTTACTAAATAATAACTCCAAGGTCATCTTGGCTGACTTGAATTGAACTGAATTTGAATTCACTCATTGCCTGTCTGTGTTCACCAACCAAGCTTTTTACATCTGCTTCCAAGAACTCAATTTAACATTTCAGCCAGAAGATGTTCTCTCGGCTTCTCTTACATTGACTCAATTACAATCCATTTCATTGATAGGAGGTGGGCATGTTGTATGTTTTATTGATGATCTCTTTTTCTGTTGCAAAAACATTATTCATAAAATTTGCAGATATATAATGCAACACATTCATGAGTCACCATTCTCAATACAAGTTATATAATTGCATTTACATTGCATCGGCATGACAACGGTTTTCCAATACAGAGAGTCCTTGAGCAGGTCATTTTCAATCTCTCATTGCTGCAGTCGGAGGTTCCCACCTGCTTTAAAAGGGCATCAATCATCTGCCCAAGAAGAGCATAGTGAGTTGCCTCAATAACTATCGCCCAGTAGCACTAACACCTACTCTGATGAAGTGCCTTAAGAGGTTGGTAATGAACAGAATTAACATGTACTTTAACATAAAGACTTGGACCCACTGCAATTCGCCTACCGCCTCAATCAATAGCAGATGCAATCTCATTGTCTTTCCACTCAGTCCTGGATCCCCTAGACAACAGCAACATGTACCCCAGGGTATTTTTCACCAATTGCAGCTCAGCTCAACACCATCATCTCCTCAGTACTGGTCTGCAAGCTTCAAAAGCTGGGCCTCCCTCTGTAACTGGATTCTTGACTTCCTTGCCGGAAGACCACAGTCAGTGCAGATCAGTAGCACCATCTCCTCCTCAGTGACAATCAACATAGGTGTACCTCAAAGATGCGTGCTTCACCCATTGCTCTACTCACTGTACACCCATGATTGTGTGGGTTGGCACAATTCAAATGCCATCTACAAATATGCCGATGACAACGGGGTTGTCGACAGAATCACAGATGGCAAAGAGGAATCTTACAGGAGGGAGACAGATCAGCTAGATGAGTGGTATCACAACAACCTTGTACTCAATGTTACCAAAAATAAAGAACTGATTGTGAACTTCAGGAAGGGGAAACCATTCTAGAGAATGATGGGAGACAGATTTAAATGTGATAATAGGTGAGAGGAATTGGGCTGATTTATGTCAAGATTTTATGACATACAATAAATGTAAGATATAGACTGGTACAATATAATTTTTCACATCAGCTACAGCTCATACCACAGAAATTAAATTGAAATCTGATTTATCAGAATAATGTTTTAGTTGTGATGAAGAGGTGGAACTTTTTTACATTCAACATAGTTTTGTGATAAAGTAAGACCTTTTTGGGTGGAATTAGGAAATTTTTTTAGAACAAATTACAGGTCCAATTTCTACAAAATCCAGAATTATTTTTATTTGGTACCATTATAGGGATAAGACTTAAATGAAAATTAACTAGATATCAGATAGAATTTGTTAAAATTGAATTAGCAGTGGCCAGAAAGTGTATTGCAGTTGCTTGGAACGATGGAATGGGGAAATGTACAGTTGTGTTCCCCTCGAGGAAAATTACATATAATTTAAGGAAAAAACATGATATTTTTACAAATTCAGCACCTGTATCTACTAAAAAGAGGATTAAATTTTTAATTTATTAGATTTTAAATGTTCTTCTTAGCCTCTAAAACCTGCGTGGAATCCCATTAACAATGAGATAAATATAAATTTTAGACTAGATGGATGTTAACACTTTCAGCAAATCCATTCTTATTCTTCTTTTCTTTTTTTCTATTCTAACATTTTACTATGTACTTTTTCCTTCTTTCTCTTCATCTTTTCTTGGGACTGTAGAGGGGTGGGGGAGGGGGTTGGGGTATTATTATCATGTATTTGATATTATTATATTTGTATTTTGAAATATATTTGAGTGACTGTATGGTTAAAAATTTTAAGAAAATTTTCCAAAACAAAAGCAAGGGGAATCCAGGAGAACACAAGCCAGTCCTCACTGAGAGATCAGCAATGAAAAGGGTAAAGAACTTCAAATTCCTGGGTGTCAACATCTCTGGAGATCTATCATGGGGCTTTCATGTTGATGCAATCATGAAGAAGGCATACCAACGGCTGTACTTCATTAGGAGTTTGAGAAGATTTGGTATGTTACCAGAGACTCTTGCAAATCTCTACAAGTATACTGTGGGGAGCATTCTGACTGGTATGGAGGTCCCAATGCACAGGGCAGGAAAAGGCTACAGGGAGTTGTGAACACGGCCATTGACATCACGGACATTAGTCTCCATTTCATTGGAGACTACAAGAGGTGGTGTCTCAAGAAAGCTGCTTCTGTCCTCAGGTAACCTCATCACCCAGGCCATGCCCTCTTCTCACTGCCACCATCAGGAAGGAGGTACAGGAGCCTGAAGACAAATACCCAACGGTACAAAAACAACTTCTTCCCCTCAGCCAACAGATTTCTGAATGATCAATGAACCATAGAAAATATCTCTCCTTTTCTCTTCATTTGCACTAATTTATTTTTTAAAAAATAGTGTATTTATGGAAATGTAATTTATAGCAGTTTTGCACCTGTAACGCATGATAACACTGCCGCAAAACAAGAAATTTCATGACAATAAATTCTGTTTCTAATTCAGAGGTTCCAGCTTCGCAAAATCCAATGTAAGGAAGGTCATAAACCATGTTGTTACTCATCATCCCTTGTGTGGAAGCTATACCATGTTTCAGTGCATCTCTCAGCATGTCAACCTGGACCACGGAACGTACCTCTCTTAATATTCAGTTACTGATATTTTCCTTCCCTGACGGAATGAGTTTAGGCTATAACCTCCCTGATGGTCAGCTGCATTGAGGTCCCCAGAAAGATGCTATAGAGCATGGAGATCTTTTGTTCAGGGCCCTGGTCATGATTGATCTTTCTCGGGTGGTAGGGAAATATGGTCAGACTGCACGGAAGAGACCCTTCAGCCCAACTTGTTCAACCTGACTAAGTTGGCATTCTGGGCTCATCCTATTTGCATGCTATCGGTCCATATCCTTCCAAGCCCTTCCTATTCATGTATCTCAGATTTGAGATTTATTGTCAGAACGTATGTGACATCACATACAGCCTTGAGATTCCTTTTTTCTGCAGGCAAGGCAGATTTAACACTAATTGGTAGTGCAAAAAATAAACTGTTCACAGCGTAAACATGTAAAAAATGAAAGAGTTGTAAACAAATAACAAATGTAAACAAACTGTGCAATACAAAAGAACGAAGAAAATCAATAAAATGCATAAGTAAATGAGTACGGTCCATGTGCAGTAAGGTCTACATTGTGGAGGGGTAGCAGCTGTTCCTGAACCTGGTGGTGTAAGTCTTGTGGCACTTATACCTCTTTCCTGATGGCAGAGGCAAGAACAGAGCGTGTGCTGGGTGGTGTGGGTCTTTGATGATTGCTGCTGCCCTCCGATGAAGATGCACTCTGTAGATGTATTCAATAGTGGAGAGGGTTTTGGCTGTGATTTCCTGGGCTGTTTCTATTACCTTTTGAAGGCTTTACACTTGGGTGTCAGCACACTTTCCACCACACCTCTAGAAATTTGTCAGGGTTTCTGGTGTCATACCAAACTCCTGAGGAAGTACTGTAGAGGCGTTGACGCGCTTTCTTCATGATGCCATTGGTGTGTTGGGTCCAGGAAAGATCCTCCGAGACAGTGTCTCCCAAGAATTTTCTCACCCTCTCCACCTCTGATTCCCCCAGTGATGACTGGATTGTACCTCACTGGCTTTCCTTTCCTGGTCAGCATTCAACTCCTTAGTTTTGGTGGCATTGAGTGCAAGGTTGTTGTTGTTGCACCATTCAGCTAAGCTTTCAATCTCCATCCTGTACGATGACTCATCCCCTTCCTTTATACAACCCACGACCATGGTGTTATTGTCATATTGAGCTACATAGTCATAGGTGTAAAGTGAGAAGAGCTAAGGGCTAAGAACACAGCCCTGTGGTGCTCTGGTACTGATGGAGATTTGGAGAAGTTCTTCCTAATTTTCACTGATTGTGATGTGGAGGTGAGGCAATCCATGATGCAATTATACAGTGGGGTGTTAACTCCCAGGTCTTGGAGTTTGCTGATCAGTTTTGAGGGGATGATGGTGTTAAATACTGAACTGTAGTTGATAAAGAGCATCCTGATGTATGCATCTTTGCTGTCCAGATAGGTCAGGGCTTTGTGTAAAGCCAGTGAGATGGCATCTGCTGTAGACCTGTTTTTATGGCAGGCGAACTGGAATGAATTCATGTCACCGCTCAGATCAGGATCATTACCAGCTTTTTAAAACACTTCATCACTGTTGATGTAAGTGCTACTGGTCAATAGTCGTTAAGGCAGGTTACTGCACTCTTCTTGGGCACAAGAATTATTTTGACACCTCTTTGAAACAGGTGGATACCATGCCCTGCTGGAGTGAGATATTGAAGATATCCATGAATACCTTGGTAAGTCAATTAGCACAGAACTTTAATACTTGGCCAGGATTCACTCTCCTGAAGGCAGAATGCACGTCATCCTCAGATACGGACAGGATGTGTGATCGTCATGGGACGTGGGGGTGCAGAGGAGTGTTCTTCGCCATTACTGTCATCAAATCAGGCATAGAAGGTGTTGACCATCTTGGAGAGAAGCTTTGATGTCTGCTACTTTACTGGATTTGGTTTTGTCCAATGTCTTTTGAATGTTGTCATTCTATAGCTTCCTCTGGCAGTTTGTCCTGGATACAGGCTCCTCTCTGTTTCTTCAATCTCTCAAATCTCTCCTCCTCACTTCAAAACTATTTCTCTAGTTGAAAGATCATTTACCCTGGGGGAAAAAGACTTTGAATATTCACTTTATCCATGCTGCTCTTAATTTTGTATAGCTCTTTTGTCCACCCCTTCCTTCCTCCCACTATACTATCCAACCTCTGATGCTCCAGGGAAGGTCAAACCTATCCTGCCTCTTCCTATAACCCATTCTAGATCTTCTCAACAAAGAAGAATATGGTCTGCCTGCAGGCAAATGAGATTAAGTAAAGCTGAGCAAAATGATCAAGGTCAAAGGTCCTGTTTCTCAAATGTATAATTCTACAACTCATGGATTTCAGTTTCAACCCACCAGTCTCTTGAAAAGAATTTGCGTGACTCTGGATGTGCATTTAAGATTTGACAGGGAGGACTTTTCCTGCCATGAGTTAACCAGATTGAAAGCTTTGGTGATCACTTAATCTGCCAAATGACAATCTGCTCAGGAGCCATGCAGTAAGGTCCACATTGTCTGTAGAATCAGCAGCAGGAATAATAAAGGATTCACCCCACCCAGCACCCACTCTGTTCTCGCTGCTACCATCAGGAAAGAGGTATAGACACCAGAAGACTTGTGCCACCAGGTTCAGAAACAGTTGCTGCCCCTCCACCATCAGACTCCACAGCAACAGGCTCTCATTTAAGAACTCTTACTTTTGCACTTTATTGATTTTGTTTCCTCTCTGTATTGCACAATTTATTTACATTTCTTAATTTGTTTATATGTATACATATCTTTTTGGGTTCTTTTTTTTGCATGACTAATCAGTGGTAATGTTGCGTTACCTCCAGGAAAAAGAATCTCAGGGTTGTATATGATATCCTGTATGTACTCTGACAATGTCTGAACTTTGAGCATTTCTTGTGAAAGTTTTCTTAAGCAAAAACGTTTCTATGAGGACATGATGAAGCGCGTGAGACAGGGAACCTTAGCACTGAGAGGGAACATGGCATTTGTTTGCCCAGAGTCTATGCAAAGCATGATGTATCTTCCAGGATGCGTGCCATTAAGTACATTTTCCCTCATTTATTTTATCTGGAGAGCTGTAGATCTGCAGATGATCTACCTTTTTGATCTCTGGATAAGCTGGGAGACAACTGGGCTGCACAAGAAGAGGATGGCTCTCATTCTTGCTCTCTTCGACTCGGTTGTAAAAGAAACACTCTTCTCCTTTAAGACGTCTTAAAACCAAGCCCCAGATACGTCTTTGAGGCCTTCTAATTTTATTTTCTGTTTCTCCTCCACAAAAGCAATAAAATATCCCAAAGCATTTCAGTGTTATTGGCATGTAAGTTGAAATTATTTATGCGGGAGTTGAGTTCTTGCCTCTCAGTTCTTTCTCTCCGTGCTCAAGTGCAATGCTGGATCCCCTGTGGCAAACAAAATCTTGATTAGTTGTTAATGCTTCATGAAAGAGGTACAAAAATGATCAAAGGAGAATTTGATTCAGCTTAATAACCCTCAAATATAAGAGGAGCAATCAGGATTCTCGCTCAGCGACTGATCAGAAGGCCCATATTGCCTTGACTCTTGTGTTCACCTCAATATAAATGGTCTTTCTATCAGCGTGTTACAGCTTTGAAAATCTTTCATCTATAAAATGATCTATTATGTTTTGTAGCCATTATATTATCCAAGAGAAGTGTGATGTGATATTTCTGTCTAAATTATTTTCTTTAGGGAGGCTTAGTCGCTATTGACAGTGATAATTTAATCTATTTTTGAAGTGTGCACTGTTGAGGTTATTAGTTGTCGATGTTTTTGTTTTGAGTTCTGATATGATCTGCGAGATGCATTATTTATACTTTGCTAGGACGCTTTGTAGTGATACAGGATCGCTCTCACTGCTACATCACAAACGAATCAAGAACTAGTGATTAAAACCTTGTCTATGTACCAATAGCTCCCTCTGAAAAGCATGATCAGACTTTCAAAATTCTATCAAATCTTTCATAATCAGAAAAATCTTCCAAAACTTCATCGTTAATGAAGATTTAAATCATAATTTTGCAATGACACGATTTACTAAACAAAGTAGTTTTGTTCATGTGAATGCCCTTTTGGATTTGTTTTTTCCTGAATAACGTGCTCTAGCAAACTTCTTATTTATTATTGTTGTGTACTGAGGTACAGTGAAAAGCTTTCTCTTTGCACAGTAGTTTGGCTGGCAAACTGTCGCCTCGCTCCGGAGAGAAAATAAGAAAGGGACGCTGCAGTGATTGATGATCATACCTCCTCTTCCAACATCACCCCTGGATGCCGAACTCAAGTCAAAATATCAAGCTACCAATCTCCATTATGCTTCTTTGAGGCAGAGACTCTATTCCCTTGAGTGGCAGGAAACACTTGAGAGGGTCGTTTAGGCCGTCTTTCTAACACGATGTGCCCCCTATGAAGTCCTCAAGTTCAGAAAAAAAGGCGAGTTTGAGTCTCCGCCAACTCCCATCCCCGTTGCACTCATTTCCTCACTCTGGCCTGGCCATGTAACTAAGGAGGTCCTGACTGATGTACGGTTGTCCTTCCAAATATTCATAGAACTGCATGTGTTCAAGTTTATTATTGCATGTGTTAAGAATGTACTGGTGACTGATAACTGACTATTCATTTAAACTCTTTTGTGGTCTTGTGATCCAGAGATGGCAAGGGAGGGTTGCGGTGGGGACTCAGCAACTGAAGGTGAACCTTCACAAGTCGCCAGAATCGGAGGGAGTGCAGGCATTTCAGAGAGATGTAGTCCAGGAGGATGTTACAAAAATAAAAGAGTGGGGGAGGGGGGTGTTAAAGTTGGGGGAGGGAAGGTGGCAGAGTTGGAAGTTATTGGAGCTAGCTAAAAGAGTTTTGAGGTCTTAGTATGGCTGTGCTGGGAGCCATTGTAGGAGAGTGTGTTCCAGTGTTCAGTGGTTAGGGTGGTGCAGATGAGTGCTTTGGATAAGGTTACCGAAGTTCGAAGATGGGGAGCCCACTGGAAATGCCATATATTTTGAAAAACAGTACAGATCTGCATGAAGCTGTTAGCTGCACATCTTGCACACAAGGTGAGGCAAGGTTTGGTTCAGGGGTCTCAATCTTTTTTTCCCAATTTACATACCACGTTGAGTTATATCTGACTAACCATAAAGCACCTGTGGCATGGGTGCTCTGTGGTTCGTAAGGGATCACATGAGGTGGCATGTGGGTGGGGTGGGGGGGGGGGGGAGAGTGGGAAAGGTTGAGAACCACTTCCCTGGTGGAAGTATGTCCTCACAACAGGAGCGCACGTACATAGTCAGAAGGTCATTTCAGGACCTGATGTAATGCCAAGACTGCCAGCAAGCATACTCAGACAATTGCTGCATTTTTGACTCAGAGATGAGATTGCTCTGGACAGAGCCACAGTTGATTAAAGATCATTTGACAAAGGAGGTGAAGTGAAAAGACAATGCAGCAGGTCAAGCAGGGTCTTTGGACAAAGTTACTAAGTGAATGAAAATTGTATCAGCGGTATAAAGAAAGAGACTTTGAATGCTAGAGGACTGAGAGAGGCAGATTGTATTTGTTCTGTTGGATATGCTTCAGGAAATAATAATTCTTTTAAAATGCTGATGCCAAGAATTAGGTCACAAAATGAAAACATACCGGAGGGCTTCTTTTAGCCTGAGGCACAAATTTTAGTTTCTAAATGACAGTGTGAACAGTAAGAAGCATAGAGATTTATATTCAAGGATTATTAAAATTAAATGTTGCTCTTGTTCGAGTGGGGAGGCAGTAAACAAGAATCTACAGGCCAGTTAGCTGAACATCTGTTGGAAAGATTCTGGAGACTATAATCAAGGAAGAAATATTTGGTCCTTTTGAAAAGCTTAATCCAATCAAACCAAGATAATCTGATTTTACACAAGTGAAATTATGTTTTTGATAAATTTTCAAGATTTTTGAGTGAAGTAGATAGAGGGGAATCTAAACAGATGTTTTTATATTACCACAAGGCATACGGTTACTGCTGTTGTGCAAGAAAGTCTGCCGTGTTAAGGGATGCACATCAGCAATGGATCGAAAACTGGTTATCACAGTGCCAAGAGCAGCCATTCTCAGTGGGGGCCCACAGCACATTTAAGGGTGGGGGAGGGGGGTGGTTGGGGAAGCCATGGACTGAAATCATAAAATATTTTTTGTTTTTTATGTAGTCGGAGAGCAGAGCAGAAGAAGCCAACTAAACTTGACTGGCTGTCCTGGAGTGTTGTAGTTTAAAAATAAAGACAGGAACTGTCCTGGACTCTGAAGGTTTAGTGTTCGGAATGGTTTCTTCACAATACTTTGCACTTTTGTTGGCATTTTCACCCAGCATCTGCCTCAATACTTGCTCCCCACCACCCCCCCCCCCATCCTGCTCCAACCTTGCTCCATCTACCCATCACACCTTTTCTCCCAGCCTTTCGCGACCCAAAATATTATTCATTCCTTTACCTCCACAGAAGCTGCCTGACCCATTTGGATGGCATAGTTGGCCATTATAGTGCCAGTGATTGGACCAGGTTCAAATCCTGCACTGTCTGTAAGGAGTTTGTATGTTCTCCCCGTGTATGTGTGGGTTTTCCCCAGGGACTCCAGTTTCCTCCCACTGTTTGAAACGAACCGGGGGTGTAGATGAATTGGACAGCAATGACATGTGGGCTGGAATGTCCAGTTACTATGGTGTATGTCTAAATTTAAAAATTATATTCTTCCAGCTGTTTGTTTTTTTTCTCTTAAGGTCCTTGCCATTTACTCTATGTCCTGTTAGAACTTAACTCCCCAAAGAGCAAATTTTCACTCTTCCACTGTTCTTGTGTTTGTACAGGTGCTAATGGGGTTGCATTCTGATAAACCCTTCGTAAGTGGAAAAATAGTGTTGAAAAAGAGTACAGTACCTCACCTACCAAACATCATACTTTAAAGGTGCTCAGAACACTTACTGTAGCCTACAGCTGGGCAAATTTATCTAAAATAAAGCCTATTTTATAATTAAATGTTCCACACTGGAAAAAAAACCCAATTTTTAATCAAAAATTATAGCAATAACAACCATCTTAAGTCGGACCATCGTAAGTAAAGGAGCATCTGTCTTCATACCTGAAGTAAGGTGTGTCACTTGTCATTAATGGTAAAAGAGCTTGGTAGTCATTTCTTTTGTAATGTGTGGCTGAGTTACACCATTCTGATCAGGCACATGCTTGAAAGAAATCAAGTATTCATGAGTTGGATTTGCATAATGTAAGATACTTTGGGATTTCATCTTGGCTTTATGAAGATGTATTATGTGAATTGCAAACATTATTGGTGATGTTTAAAAAGCCCTGCAGTCCTGGAATATATTTCAAGTTACACAAAGAACCACTTGTATTTCAACATATTCAAGTTTATCATCTGACTGAACATGTACAACAGCATTTCTGTGGACCATGGTGCTCACACAATATACATTTCTTATACAGTACATAATCACAAATAAACATAAGAATATAATATAAAATAAATATGTAGAAATATTTTGGTATAATTTACTCAGCTTCATTTATAAGAGACCTGAGATTCCCATTCATCAGCTTGTGGGAGGAAGCTATTTCCCAGTCTGGCACTCCTGATTTTGATGCTCCTGTACGTCCCTGATGGTAGTAGGTCATAGATACTGTGTGATGGATGGCAGGGATTCTCGATAATTCTTTGAGCCCTATTTAGGTAACGCTCTCAGTGAGTGTCAATGTCATCGATAGAAGAAAGTGATCTTGTTGGCTGTTTTGATGATCCTCTGCATTGACTTCCAGTCCAATGCTTTGCAGCTACTAATCTGGACAATGATGCAGCCAGAGAGGACACTCTCAATAGTGCCGCTGTTAAATGTCAACAAGGGGGTGGGTGGGGAGGTTCAGCAGTCTTGCCCTCATCAACTTTTGGAAGTAAATTCCACCTGCTGCACCTTCCTGAATGCTCTTAAGCATTTCCTTTCTGGGAAAACTGGATGTATTTGAGATAATTTTTGGGTTTCACTCACTGTCACATTTCTTGCACATTACTGGTGACCAGAATCTTGCTGTGGACTAGATTCTTGGATCAACTTTGCAGTTAGCTGAGCTCTTTTAAAGATCTGATTCAGATTGCAGATTAGCAAATGATGAGCAAAAAAAAGTGGAAAAAAAAGCCAGAGAAACCTGTCCATTAATAGCAGCTCTCATTTGATCAAAAGCTGCTTGTTCTTTGGAGATGCATTTATAATTGTAATATCAGAAACTTGGCCAAATTGTATGGGTTTCCTGGCAAGCTAGATAAGGACAGGCAATTTCCTTCTTTAATAAATAACCTTCAGATTACTTTTACAGATTCCAGCTCTTTATTTACATTTTTTTTAAACTGACTTCAAATTGTCAGCTGGAGAGAGTTAATCTTTGAATTATTAGTACATCTGTTTTGGATTGATGTCCACAGTTGCCTGTCACAGGAATTCCCCATCCCATTCTCACTTGGCCTATCTATCTGTGGTCTCCTGCACTGCTTCAACCATGTCCAACACAAGCTTGAGGAACACCACTTTGTGTTATGTCTGGACACGTTGCTCACTTTTGGACTCTAAACTTTACACACTTGTTTTTTCTTTCTGTCTGGATCAGAGATGGCCACTTCTACTGTCATCATTTAGTCTGTCAATATTTATTCATTAACCAACATTATGATGAGTTATCAGGTTACTTCTTTCTGTGAGATATCACTGTGGAAATTGACTATTGCCCTTACAATAGTGAGCCTTGTTCAAACAAACTCTCTTGTAAAGTGCAAGGATATCATAAATAATAAACAAGCCCATTAGTGCCTTTTGTATTCTGGAAAAATTACTGGTTAGGCTGTTTATTTCATGCATTATGTACCATTCGTGAAGACCAGCTCCATATCAATTATGATTGTAATTTTATAATTTCTTTGGCTTGGCTTCGCGGACGAAGATTTATGGAGGGGGTAAAAAGTCCACGTCAGCTGCAGGCTCGTTTGTGGCTGACCAGTCCGATGCGGGACAGGCAGACACGATTGCAGCGGTTGCAAGGGAAAATTGGTTGGTTGGGGTTGGGTGTTGGGTTTTTCCTCCTTTGCCTTTTGTCAGAGAGGTGGGCTCTGCGGTCTTCTTCAGAGGAGGCTGCTGCCCGCCAAACTGTGAGGCGCCAAGATGCACGGTTTGAGGCGTTATCAGCCCACTGGCGGTGGTCAATGTGGCAGGCACCAAGAGATTTCTTTAGGCAGTCCTTGTACCTTTTCTTTGGTGCACCTCTGTCACGGTGGCCAGTGGAGAGCTCGCCATATAATACGATCTTGGGAAGGCGATGGTCCTCCATTCTGGAGACGTGACCCATCCAGCGCAGCTGGATCTTCAGCAGCGTGGACTCGATGCTGTCGACCTCTGCCATCTCGAGTACCTCGACGTTAGGGGTGTGAGCGCTCCAATGGATGTTGAGGATGGAGCGGAGACAACGCTGGTGGAAGCGTTCTAGGAGCCGTAGGTGGTGCCGGTAGAGGACCCATGATTCGGAGCCGAACAGGAGTGTGGGTATGACAACGGCTCTGTATACGCTTATCTTTGTGAGGTTTTTCAGTTGGTTTTTTTTCCAGACTCTTTTGTGTAGTCTTCCAAAGGCGCTATTTGCCTTGGCGAGTCTGTTGTCTATCTCATTGTCGATCCTTGCATCTGATGAAATGGTGCAGCCGAGATAGGTAAACTGGTTGACCGTTTTGAGTTTTGTGTGCCCGATGGAGATGTGGGGGGGCTGGTAGTCATGGTGGGGAGCTGGCTGATGGAGGACCTCAGTTTTCTTCAGGCTGACTTCCAGGCCTTTGTTGTGAACCAAGCCATGAAAGACCCCAACAATGAAGACGCTGTTTACATCCGGTACCGCACGGATGGCAGTCTCTTCAATCTGAGGCGCCTGCAAGCTCACACCAAGACACAAGAGAAACTTGTCCGTGAACTACTCTTTGCAGATGATGCCGCTTTAGTTGCCCATTCAGAGCCAGCTCTTCAGCGCTTGACGTCCTGCTTTGCGGAATTTTATAATTTAACAAGCTGGTAAATGGGGACATTTGCCACAGGTAGTGGACACAGTGCCATCAAAGGCAAAACTCCTCCCAACATCAAGAACATTACAAGGAATGTTGCCAACAATCATTGAATATCAACACCCAGGATATGCTCTGCTGCCATCAGGAAGAAGGTAGAGGTGCCACAAGAATTATATCACCAGGTTCAGAAACAGTTGCTACCCCTCCACCATCGGACTCTTAAGCAAGAAACTCATCAGAAACTCGTTTTAGGATCCTTACTTTGCTCATTATTTATAATTGAATACAGGTATACATCACTTAGCATCCGTTCAGGCAGCTTCCAACCACATGTATGTCCATGGTCCCATAATAATTCAGTTACCGCGAGCATGTCTGCAGCAATTTATAAAAGTGATTGCTGGCTGTAGGAAATTGTGTACTGTATACCCAAACTGCTCCAAATCTCTCTCTCTCTCCCCACATCTCTCTCTCTCTCTCTCTCTCCCTCTCCCCACATCTCTCTCTCTCTCTCTCTCTCTCTCTCCCCACAGCCCCGTGTCAGTCTCCACACTGATCCCTACTTACAAATAAAACGTTTACAAGTACACTACAGTATCCCATATACCTTTGCTAAGTATATAATATGGTGTTAGCACCACATCCACATCACATAGCATCCAATTTCACAGAATGTATTATGGATGTTGAACAGCGCATTCCTGTATTTTGTTCTCTCTGTTTTGTAGCTTGTTTGCACTTCTTTCTTGTTTACATTCTTTCTTTTGTATCCAGATTTTTTTCCAGATAAGTAGAAATTCTACTTGGACTACAGGAAAAAGAATGTCAGGGTTATACATGATGTAATGTGCTCTGACAATAAGTCTGAGCTTTGAAATGACTCCGATGAAAAACTAGGGCGGTGGGTTGGTAAGTTTGCAGCTGATATCTCAACCCCATCTCCCTGCCTTGGTTCCATTATCTTTTACAACCTTGCCCATCAACTTAGAAGCACAATTTAAAATAAGTAAATATAGAGCAAATTGTTCAGCCTCTGAAAGGGAAGATGCAATTAAGTTCCAGTTCAAAATTTATTCTGATTTATCCATTAGATACTGGGAGCAGTGGCTGTATTTCAGCACATATTTATGTCTCAGCATGCATTCTAATGCACAGCATTAGCCCTGGTTGAATAGTTGACACACAGCTCACAATGATAAAAGCAGAATCTGTCATAGTTCTGCAGGGCATTCCTGTGCGTTTCTCATGGCATTGTGGCAAGTGTCATTTTATATTTGACTAAAATATCAGTGGAAGAAACTTGTGTTGTGTCTTGCCACACAGTAATCCCTTAACGAATGTTTGATTTGACTACTCAAGCCCCTGTGTAAATTCTGCCGGCTGCAAGAGGTGATCGTGGATTTGTGATTTCAGGAAATGCAGCTTATTATATTTATCTGTGAGATGACGTGTTCATGTTGGATTTATACAGCACATTATGTTCTGAAATTGCTTGAATGGTTGCTGCAGAGAAGTTGCTTTGTCAGATTTATTATAGGTATTTTCTTTTATATTGGCCAACACATGTCAGCTCCAGTGGGTAAAACAGGAGACCTTCATCTCTATTTCCTTGAGCAGGATCTTGACAAATTTTCAAACGGTGGACTTTTTCTATCAGACTATTCAACTGTTATCTTTTTTGTTTATTTTTAACAAAGCTTGATAGAAGGCCATTCTGGCCTGTGAAACCCGTGCTGCCACATTACACCTCCTTAACCTACCTGGAGGGCAAGGGGCAACTAGAGCACCCAGAGTAAACCCACACAGGTCACAGGGAGAATGTACCAACTCCTTGCAGACAGTGGCAGGTTCGTCTTGTTTTGTGCAATTTCTTCATCTGACCCTAATCCTACAAGTTCCCTCCTACAGCTGAGAGGATCTTGAAGTGAAACACACAAATTTGTTTTATGCATCCACACTAAGCAGATTAATGTTTGGAATCTTCAGGCTCAAAAAGAAGCCATTTGATTCTGAGTGCAGACTCGCTTGAAGTGGAGCGATCCCATCCTTCTTCTCCCTTTGAACCCTGTAACTAATTTAACCTGAGGTAGCTATGAAGTCACATTTTGAAGGTCCTGATTGATTCTAGAGACCCACATTTCCACTGCAGAGAGCAGAGACACCACGCTGCTCCACAGGGTTCAACTACCCAGTCCTAATACCGATGACTCCTTGCAGGCTTTAAACAACCTGTAGGAATCAATGGTGTTTTTAATTAAAATCCTCCAACCACAGGTCTGCACCTAAGGTGGTAGCACCTGTGTATGGCAACAGTCACGAGAGGTTGCAGACCCCAGGAAGCAGTAGTCCAGCGCAGGGCACCAGAAACAGGGACAACAACCCTCCCCTTCCAAGATGGACTAAGGGCTGTTGGCGACTTATGGTTGAAGGACCCTCACATGTTGTGGGCTGCTGAAGACTGGCTCATGGGAACCTGGTATTGGAGCTGGGATTCAAGAGGGTGCTGAGGGCAAGGGGAGCTCCCAAAGGGGCCTCAGATGCTGAAGGCTTCCTGATCATGTCAGGAACTTGGGTTGCTGAGAGATTGAAATTGAGACTACATGACTGCAGGGGCTGCGGGATCAGCGAATACTCGTGGTCTCTTGCTTCTCTTGGGGTGTCAACTCTTTGTCTGCCTCTTGGCAGTTGAAGCATATCATGTGTATTTTTATTGTATTATTATGTGACAATAAAGGGAACCTTTGAACCTCTGGTTTTTGTAAAACAATGTCCTTATTGCCCCCACTAGTCCATTCCCATTCTCTCTATCCCTGGTCCACAGTGACTGCTCAGACTTCCTCCAACAGCGTTTCCCAGACTCACGACCACTGTTCCCTCTCAGCTGAGTGTACGTGCGTATGCATTTCGCAATCACTGCACAAAGGAAATTAATGTGCACACGAAAGGTGTTTTTCCTAGAATAATGTAGAAATTAATAATACTAGTTAGATGGTTAATCATCCTTGTTTTATATTAAAACATGCCAATACAGTTTTATTAGCCATGAGAGATAGGATGTGCCAAAATTACCTTGAAGCAATTTCAATTTACAATTGCACAAGCATTCAGTGCACACATACTTTTGTCACGGGGGGGAGCAAGTTGCACAAAGTGAGATTTTTTGTGCCCACTGACCACTAAATACGAGAGGGAACATTGTACATGACCTTTTCCTCCAAGGACGAGAGGTCAGGTGCACAGAAATACCTCCAAGATCCATGCCTTCCATTACTGTGCTGAATCTAAATCCTGAAACTTCCAACCCAACTCTGAAAACAAACTTCACTGGAAAGAGTACCACAGTTCAGGAAGATGGATGACCCCTTCCCCCCACCCCCTGAGCTTCTTGTGGGCAGCTGCTGTTCAAGTTTATTGTCACACGGTCACAAGTATCAAAAATGTAACGAAAGAGGTTGTTCCGAGCAGATCAGTTGACATTTCATGTGTAGTACAAGACACAGTGCAAAAGTGCAGTTCTAGGGAGAGATCAGTTGTGAGGGAGCTTTTGTTTACTAGACTGAGGTTCATTCAGGAATCTGATAATGGTGGGCAAAAAAACTATCTTCAATCTAGTGGTGCATAATCTCACACATGTGAGATCCCATGTGTTTTGCTCTCTCGGTCACCTACAACTGCACCACATTAAAGAAATGTGGCATTTAGACTAAAATATTTCTACTTCTTGCAAAAATAACCTGTCTTTGGTCCCTCTTTGACCAAACCACTGCAGTTTTGAGCTACATGTTGTTTTTCTTGCCTTTATTTTAAGTGCCATATAATAGGCTATTTGTTTATGCTGTGTAAAGGTAATTTTATTTTTTCCTCTCAAAAATGTGTGTGGTCATCTACATGGACACTCTCTACTCCATAATTGTATGATTCTTGGTTACGACTTATGCAGCCTTCTCTCTGTCTCCAGTCTTAGATTAATTAATCTTCGAAAATATTCCAAGCAAATATTTTGCACAAAATTCATTTAATATTGTAGCAAAATGTAACATCCAATGAATTCTCCAAGCTCAGTTTGAAGAATTGAATCTAAAGATTTGTGTTCCCTTCTGTCCATGACAGCCAGAAAATTAGCAGTTTGATTTAATCCCACTTCCCAGTTTTCAGTCCATAGTTTTGTAAGCAATTACTTCTCACACGCTCATTTAGTATCTCTTAATTGTGTGGAGGGATTCTGCCTTCATTACCCAATCACAGATGATGTGGGTTAAAGAATTCCTTCATCACAACTCGGCAATTAATCTTCAATTCCTGGAAATTCCATGGGGGTTCTATGAGAAAGAAATGTGAGTGTGGAAATTTTTCTCATTTTTAAGTGCTTAATCATAACTCTGCCCTACTCTCAAGATTTGCCACTGGCTGGGGTGAGGAAATCCTTCCCTTGTTCCTTGCATGATCATGGTCTGTTCCCTTGGAATTTGGAGGTACCAGAATCTGAAGACTCTTTGGCCCAATTCAAGCTTGATCCTTCAAAATAAACCTTACATTCTCCATCCGGAGGCATGGTTAGTGCAATGCTTTTACAGCGTCAGAGACCCAGGTTCGAATCTGTCGCTGTCTGTAAACAGTTTGTACATTCTCCCAGTGTCTGTGGGTTTTCCTACAACCCTTCAAAACTTATTGGGGTTGGAGATTAAATGGTATATTTGGGTGTCTCAGGCTTGTGGGCCAGAGGGCCTGTTACTGTAGGTCTAAATTAAAATTAAATCACTCTCCAGTCCTCTTGCTTTGTTGGTGCTGCCCAATCTAAGCATTCAAAGAATATTTCAAGATGACCTGCTTTAAAGTTGCTGCTGTCTATAATGAGCACCCTAGATAAACACATTAGGCAGAACGTCTTGCTTTTATACCCATGATTCATCAAAGCATTTTTCCCATAACTGGATGATGGCATTTGCAGATTGACCCATTTCTACCATGGAAACATGCCAGAAGTACGAAGGCTGATTCATACTCCTACTGGAACTCCATAAAACCCATTGTGAACTTCACATTCTTGTTTCATGTTCAAGTTCAAATGTATCATCCAATTGTACAACGACAACCCAACGAAACAGCGATCTCCAGTCCTCGGTGTAAAATTCTACAAACACACACACACATAACACATACAGACAAATGATGTATATGCACAGTACTTGCGTACTCATACTTAAATGCATGGTGGAGTCATGGTGGATTTGTATGAGCAGTTCGTCAGTTGTTCAGCACTCTCTGTCCATGGGAAGAAGCTGTTTCTCAGCCTGGTGGTTCTGATACTCTGATATCGATGGGAGTAGCTGGAAGATTGTGCATGGATGGTAGGGGTCCTCATTGATTTTGCGAGCCCTCTGTAGACAATAACCCTGGTAGATCACATTGATGGGAGGGAGGGAGACTTCAGTGATCCTTTCTTCCACTCTTACGTTCCTGTGGTTTGACTGCCAAACTCTAGAGCTGGGATGCAGCTGGGCAGAGCACTCTTGATAGAAATCCAGTGGAAAGTTGACCAGATAATGGCTGGTAACCTCAGTTTTCTCAGGAAGATGAGTCAGTGTAACACCTTCCTGACAAGTGAGATGTTGTGTGTCCACAATAGGTCACTTCTTAAGTGGACTCTGTCCTCTCTTCGCTACCAAGCTGTTAATATGTAGTTAAGGGTGGTCATCCCTGGTCCTCCTGAAGTACACAGTCATCTCCTTTGTCTTGTCTATGTAGAGACTCAGGGTGTTGTTGCTCAGAATGTGTTATAATGTTTTTGAAGAAGTGAATTCTTTGGGGATTCATACAATTCAGTAAGGAGATTTATGCAGATGAAACCCTTTGGAATAGGTCTCTGATTAAGTGGATATAAATAATTACCATCTATTTTTTTGGAGATGAACTTCATGCTTTGAATACTTTCTATGGTTTTAATTGTAGAAAATGAAAAAGATTCAAATTTAAATTTGGACCATTAGAGGTACCTACAGTGAGTGAAATGCACAAAATAAAGCTTGGAATAGGGAATTACATCTCATCAAATTATCTCTGTTACTGTCTGTATTCATTAGAATCAAATTGTAGGTTATATTTTGACAATTATCTTCTTCCTGTCCACAAACCTAGAGATGATGTCCAATACAAAAATGATGGGACAGAAATACTAAATTATATTCCACTCCCCTAACTTTAATAAATAGGTGTTTTCAAGTTTTTGTTTGATTTTGAATTTGTTGTTTTGCTGTTGTCATCGAGCTCAAAACTGGCAAACTTATGACTACTAATTTCTGAAGTTGAAGACATGGTTCAGTTAACAAAATGGGCTTCTTAGCAAAGCATTGAAGAAGAAAAAAAACATTGGGCAGGAGGAACTCAGCGGGTTGAGAGCATCAGTGGGAGAAAAAGAATGATTGATGTTTCAAGTCACGTCCCTTCATCAAGAACCTCGAAATGTCAACCATTCTTTCTCTCCCACTGACGCTGCTCGACTTCTTGAGTTTCTCCAGCAGATTGTTTGTTGCTCCAGTCTCTCACATGTCTCCATTAAAGGCAAAGAGTTTGCTGCGGTTGGAAACATTTACATAGAATTACATGGAACAATACAGCACAGGAACATTTGGAGAAGACTGATAATTATTTTTGGATGGATGTTTTTCTGTCCATCACACCCTTTGTAAAGTAAAATTTGTCCAAAATTCAGCTCAACCCAGGCCCATGTCACTTGGATGCTAAGTTTTTTCTTTAAAGTTTGCTACTTTCCTCCTATCTGAATATCCTTCAATTCTGTAGCTTTTCTGTCCTCAATTTCCATCTCTGCTGTTGTCTGATTCCAGTTTGAAGCTTTCAGTAAACCTCCATTTCCCACTTTAACCCTTTGGACTCCATGTCCCAATTTTCACCGTCTACCACCGAGCGTATATACTCTGTGTCCCTGGTTTTACAGGACTGGTTTTATGCCCAATCGCCAGCTGATTCATATTGGTGTTTTTACTGTAGTTCACCCATAGACCCAGAGCTATTAATGTTATATATTATGTAAGGTAAAAAATGACTGGAGTCCAAAGGGTTAGGACATTCTATAAAACCTTGTAAATCAGCTCTGCACACTCTCCTGTACATTAACTCAGAAGGGGCTTTGATAAGGTGAATGAATACAGACTTTTTCCCAGGGTTGGAAAGTTTGTTAAGGGCCTGGGTTTAAATGAGAGGGGAAAGACTTCAAGGGACGTGAGGGTCAACACTTTGAGGTGGGTGCAAATGCAACTTTTTAAAAGGTATCTTCATGGGTACATGGATAGGAAAGGTTTAGAGGGATATGGACAAAAGACAGGCAAATGGGACTAGCTCAGGATCCACCATGATCAGCATGGACAAGGTGGGCTGAATGTCTTATTTCCATGCTTTCAAATTCTCATGACATACATTAATGCCACAGCATATTTTACTGATAATCCTCCCATAAAGCAAGCAGGATGTTTCATTGTGCTGGAAACGCTATTTCATTCATTGTGTGCAGTTGAAAGTAGATGTGGATAAGCACGAGTAAAACCCAAAAGTCTGCAGACACTGTGATTGAAGTAAAAACACAATGCTGGAGAAACTCAGCAGGTCAAACAAGGAGGTAGAACTGGGAAGTGTGGGGATGGGAACCAATGAGGTTGGAGGCTGTAGGAGGGAGGTAACCAGAGGTGATGAGGTTAGAGATAGTACTAGAGAAGGTGGTTTGATGTTCTGTAGTGGGGTTCTGGTGGAGTAAGAGGAGGTGACTGAGAGCTATTGTCTGGCTTCGGCAAAGTAGAGCCAGACCACAACAGCACTATCCTTATCTGCAGGTTTGATTGTAGCTTGGGATTGTGGCAGAGAGTGGAGGGCAGAGCACTCAGAGGAGAGTGATGAAATTGAGATGGTTGATGAGGATAAGCACCTACAATAAATTAGGCTCTCTGGACCAAGAAGTGGGATTAGCCTAAAGTCAGCACAAACACAATGCAGATCATTCTCTGGTGATTCCTGATTTTCCTCTCGATGATGTTTTCTAACTAGTGAGTTCCAGATCACATCATTTTGAGTGAAATAATAACCTTGTTTCACCCACCTTGTATCTTTTGCCCATCAGTTTGAATCAAGGTGAGCTCTCTGCAGAGTGCATTGCCAGAATCAGTTTATTCAGTCAGCCCACACATTTCATCTAGTGTATGATTTCATCTGCTCCTGGAGGAGGAGCAGTGTGGGTGGAGCAGCATTCGGAAAAACCCAGTTGTCCAATACTGTTGACATGAAGGCTGAAATTGCAAGCTAGGTAGTGATGAAGCTGATATCTGTGCAGCACTTTGTAATGCACAGCTAATGCAACGCTGGTTATTATATCTAAAGATCTAATATTAACTTGGAGTTAATGGTTCAGCTATAATGTTCTCTGGGCTTCACCTGCAGTTCCATAAACAGTTCTGTTCACCACACATTTTCTTCTCCCTCCACCCATTGGGGAGACGTGTGAAATGGCACTCTATCAGATTTAAAGACAGCTATCAGGCACCTGAATTAACCCCACCCCCACCCCCACCCCCACCCCCCGTCCCCCCCGGCATTGCTCTCATACAGCTCTTGATGCTAATCAGTCATTTTAACCCTACACTCTGTATTTGTGCTCCTGTTCTGCTTTATATTTCAGTCTGTATATGAGAATAAACCTGTTAGACTGCAGAAGAACCCTTCTCGCTGTACCAGGTATAATGTGAAAAAGATGTTAATTGTACTAATCACTCTGGAGGTGTCCAGCATATTGCCTGAGTACCAGCTATTTAACGACAAGAAGTGATCCCACAAACTAGGCTTGCCTTCATTGGAATTTCAAACATTAATGAGTGATTTGATTTTTTTTCCCCCAAGATGTTATGGAAAATTATTAAGGTGACTCTTTAATGAGAAGAAAAGTCTAGGAGTGGAGGTATGGTCTAATGACAATGGGGAGCCTTTGTTCAGGCACCTGCCTGCCTTTTGCTCATACCTTGAAGAAGGGCTCAGGCCCAAAATGTCGGTAATATATCTTTACCTTCTATGGACGCCTGTGAGATCTACTGAATTCCTCCAGTATTTCTAAGTTTTTACTACAGTCTCATAATCTGCAAACTTTTGTGTTTCACTCCAGGGAAAGATGGATGAATGGAGTAATATTATACTGTACAGTAAACCCCCCCACCAGTGTACAGCACCTATGGGGATTGGTAGATGCCGGATAAGTGAAGTTTCAGGTTGCTTGAGATTGTGTGTTGTATGGATTGGCAAACTAACTACTGGGGGCACAAATTTTAAACTTTTGTATATTTTACCTATTTATTTTACATAATTTTTTTGCTGGTTGCTTGAGATTGCCAGTTGCTTGAATTCCAGATAATGGGAATTTTACTGTAGTTCAAACATGTTCTTGTTTAATGGCAGAATAGACTAGAGGGCTGAATGGTCTTTTCCCTGTTCCTAAATCACTGTATGATGTCAACGTTCTACGACCTTACCACCTGGAATGCAGTTTCACCCTCCAAAAGACCATCAGAGACTGTTCAATATTCACTGTATAATGTCTTTGAGCTTCCTTCCTAGAATTTAATTTAGCTCATTGGATATTATTCTTTTAACTTTGCAGAGAAAGAGGAGACGCTACAGCAAAGTAAACCCTCCTTCCTGGAGTACTTTGAGCAGAAGGAAAAAGAGAATCAGGCAAATAGCCATAGTAATCGTAATGCGCAAGCCCTTCAGAGCTCCTCTGATAACTGGAAGGTACCACAGGATGGCAACTTTGAATTTGTAAGTAATGTAAAGACCGTTCTAATTAATTTTCGACAAGTTAAACACTAAGTGGCAAAGTTCATCCTGTATTTTCTATTTTCCTGCAAAAAAATGAACAATAGGAGGAACTCGGCAGGGCAGGCAGCATCTCTGGAGTCAGCGTTTTGGGTCAAACCCCTGCTTTACGACTGAGAAAGGAGAGGGAAGAGAGGCAGTATAAAGAGGAAGGGCGAGGGGTCAATTTGTAATGGGTGTACTAAGGAAGGCTGAAGGATGATGGACAGATGGAACCAGGTCAGGGGGAGCATGGGGGAAACTGAAGCAGGATAGGTAGAAGCAGACAAGAGAGTGGAGGGAGGGAGCAGATGGTTGGGGGAGGGGAAGGTGAAGGTGGAGACAGCTACTGGAGGGGGGACATTGGTGGAAGCATGCAAGGAATAGATGGTGACCTGATCAGAACAGTGAAGGAGGAATATGGCGGGAGGCGTTTGTGGCCAGTGAGAAGGTAAGTGTGGTGAGGAAAGGGTGTGTGAGTGAGGGCCCAAGGGTGGTAGTTAAGGGATGTTACTCAGATCAGAGCCTGTGACCAGAGGTGTTCCGCAAGGATCGGTCCTGAGTCCAATGTCATTTGTTATCTGGATGACAATGCAGTTAGCTCGGTTAGTGTTTGGGGATGACTCCAAAGTTAGTGGTGAAATGGACATTGAAGAAGGTTATCTGAGATTACAGCAGGATCCATATAATCTGGGAATGTGGACAAGGAATGGCAAATGGAATTTAACTCGGACAAGTGTGAGGTGTTGCTCTTTGGTAGGCTGAACCAGGGCAGGACTGAATTGAATTGTAGGGCTCTGATGAGTATTGTAGAACAGAGGGACTTGGGGGTGGGGGGGGGGCGGGGTGGGGTACATGCACACAGTTCTGTGGAGATGCAGATAGATAGGGTGGAGAAGAAAGGTTTAGAACGCTAACCTCCATCAGTCAGGGCATCAAGTTCTGGACCACAGACTTGAGCTACAGTGAGGACAAGAGAATGCTGTTTTGCCAGGTTGTACTTCTTGTTACAACTGTTACACTTGGAACAGTTTTGGTCACTAAACTACAGGAAAGATATCATGAAGCTGGGGGAAGAAGTGCAGAAGTATTTACTAATCTCTGTGGCACAATTTGCAAATAATTGTCATTAAATTATGTGGATTATATGTGCCTTATAAATTTGTATCATATGTCTCCAGTACATGGTTGGCATAGCGGTTAGTGCAAAGCCTTTACAGCACCAGTGATTGGGACAAGAGTTTGAATCCTGCGCTGTCTGTAAAGAGTTTGTTCGTTTTCCCCATGTCTGCGTGGGTTTTCCCTTGGGGCTCTGGCTTCCTTCCACCATTTGAAACGCACTGAGAGTATAGGATAATTATGTATAAATTGGGCGGCACAGATATGTGGGCCGAAATGGCCTATTACCATGCTGGATGTCTAAAGTAAAGTACTTCTGAAGGCTGTGGATGGTCTGGATTGCAGACACTAAACCAGTGGTTCTGTGGTTAGTAAGGGATTACTTAAAGATGGTATGAGAGTGGAGAAAAAGGTTGAAAACCACTGCACTAAGCTGTATCCTTGTACCAAAGTTGCAACTGAACTGCTTTCTGCACTTTGCTTCTGATGGTGAAGAGTGATTGGACTCAGAACACCAGAAAATTGCAAAGATAATGAAATCTCTTTAAAACATTAACAAGACTACTGAATCACCACTTTGTTCTTTCCAGGTCTGGCGCTGTGTAAGTCTGTGATGGAGGGTCTTGAATTCAGCCACAGCACTTGTGTAGAATAGCATTTGGCTTCATTGCTCATGTCATAAAAGTCTGGTGATCAAGTATTTCCAAGTCATTGAATGTGGCCCGGAGGTATTGTTAATGGAATCATACATTCCGAAGATAAATCCAGGATTTAAGTGCAGTCTGTGTGGATGTGACTCAATAACCATTTCCTCAGGGGTATCTTGGCTTGCCTTAGCTCTGTCTGGATCTGCTGCAGTTGTAATGGCTTAATTTAGATTCAGTGTAGATGCTTGCTGACATTCTTAATTGTAATAATTGATCACGCTAACATTTTCTTTGTACTGAGAATTTAAATTCTCTGTCCTCGATCCCACCCCACCTATAAGACTGTAGATACAGGAGCTGAACTAGGCCATTTGGCCTGTCAAGTCAGCTCTGCCATTCCATCATGAGCTGATCCTTTCTCTCACAGCCCCACTCCTCTCCTTTCTCCCCATAACATGGCCTCCAAAGCCATCCATGGTAGCAAATTCCAGAGATTAAACCCTCTCTGGCTAAAGAAATTCCTCAGCATGCATCTCTATTTTAAACGGGCAACTTCAATCCCGAAGTTGTTCCCTTTTGTCCTAGACTCCCCATGGGAAACAACTTTGCCACGTCTGGGACTGCACAGTTGGTGTATTGGTTAGCGCAACACCTTTACAGCATCAGCGACTGGGACTGGGGAAAGAATTCTGCACTGTCTATAAGGAGTTTGTACATTCTCCGTGGGTTCCTGTTTCCTCCCACCATTCAAAACGTACTGGGGGTGTAGGGTAAAATTTTAATTTACTCTATCCAGGCCTTTCAAGATTCAAAATGCTTCTATGAGGTCCACCCTCATTCTTCTTAAATTCCAATGTGTCCAGTCTAAGAGCTGTCAAACATTCCTCGTATGCTAATCCCTTCATTCTACTCTTGTAAATCTCTGAACCCTTTCCAATGCCAGCATAAGGACCCCTAATAACTATACCATGTCCTCCTAGTAAAGCCTTACCAGTGCCTTAAAAAGCCTCAACATCACATCCCTGCTCTTGTATCGTATTCCTCTAGATACAAATGTCACCATTGCATTTGCCTTCTTCACCACCTACTCAACTTGGAGGTTAACCTTTAGCGTATCCTGAATGAAGAATTTTAAATTTTCTACCCATTCAAATAATAGTCTGCCCTTTCATTCCTTCTACCAAAGTGCATGACCGTGCACGTTCGAATATTTAATTTAATTTACCACTGCCCATTCTCTCAAACTAAGTCTCTCTGTAGGCTCTCCATTTCCTCCTCACTACCTGGCTGTAAGATTTAGCTGATCTTGTGGCAAAGGCTGGAATATCTCTGGTCTGTTCCTGAAGGTGCTCAATGTAACATGTTGGAAAATGATCAGAAGATTAAGAGCTCCTTTCTCAAATGATCAGGTGCTGGTTGTGAATGGCTAACGCCTGCATGTGGCTTATCCTCGAATTCTTTTGTTCTGTACATCCCAGTGCTGTAGCTGGGTGGACGGTGAATATTGACGTGGTGAATGCACAAAATTCTTAGTGATTCTTTGAATTTTTGATTAAATGCAGCTCTACTTTGTCTGAAGATCTGATAAAGCTTGCTCAGTGTAGACAATCTGTGCGGGATAGGACTCATGGCGAAATTTCTTCTTTCAATTGTGTCACTAGGGCTATAGGACTTGCACCTGCTGCCCCAGCTCAGGATCAGGCGTCAGGGCTTAAAATCACCTGGTCGTCAGGACACCTCTGGCCTGAATTGTTTGTCCCATCTGGGTAAATTGAGATTTTGGATTTCCAACCAACGCTAATGAAACCAAGAACCTGGAAATCTTGAATGCTGGAAATAATTCACCTACTATGTGATAGTTCAGGTTTCCACAGGACACAAACAAGCCCTTCTCGTTTGTGCTGAACTATTCCCATTGACCTGAACTCTAGCCATAGCCAAGTTCACATACCTATCCAAATTTTCCCTCAATCTAGTCCACATTCATGACGTCAGCAGACAGCTCCTTCCACACTCCCAAGATTCAAGACTCCTTTATTGTCATGTATTAGTGCAGACCATGTAATGTTACACAAAGTGGCCTTTTGCCTGCCGTAAAGCAGTCAAAGAGTTGCCATTACCTTGGCACCTCTTACAGTAAGAGAAAATGAGGAGCAAAAGAGAGTCCCTTCAGAGTCACTGAGTGTCCATTGATTTGCCTCCACCACTCCCGCAATCTCTGCAGCCACACAAACCCCTGTTGATCCATTGATAACCCGAGCTCCAGATCTTAACCTCCGTCATGATTAGAAACCTTCAGCACCGGAGGCCCATCAGGAGTCCTTCTTGCCCTCAGCAACCTCTTGAATCCCAGCTCCAATACCTGGTACCCATGAACCAGTCTTCAGCAGCAGGTCCCCTGATCATGTCGGGGATCATAGCCTGTGTGGGCCCCTCAGCCGGTGAGCCCCTCAGCCGGTGAGCCCCTCGTTGGTCTGCTGTGTGCTCACCTTCCTGCAGTCTTGTCTCCTCTGCTTCTCCGTTTGAACGGGGTTTTTCTCCCTGTTTCTGGTGCCCTGTGCTGGTCTGCTTCTTCCCCTGTAATCTGCAACTGCTCGTGGCAGCTGCCAAACACAGGTACCGCCATCTTGGGCACAGACCTCCGTGGTTGCAAGATCTTGCTTTACAAACACCATCAGCTCCTTTAACATGGCGTTTAAAGCCTATACAGAGCAGCCTGGCAGTTGGAACCTGTGTCTCTGCTGTCCCGAGTCTGTACTAGCAGTAGCATTAACTTTGTGTGAAGAAGTCCTCCCTAATGTTCCCCTTTCACCGGGTTCTTATCTCTCCTAACCTCAGTGGAAAAAGCCTGCTTGCATTTGCTCTACCCTCATAATATTCTGTACCCTTGAATTGTTGGTACAAAGTAGAGTCTGAAGCCTTGAAATAAAAAGATAATACTGGAAATATTTAATAAGTGAAACAGCAACTGAAAGTTCATGTCAGGTCATGAAGATCATCCATCTGAACCCTTATTTTCTCTATCTGCCAAAATGCTGAACATTTTCTAGTTATATTTGTAGCATTTTGCATTTTTGAAACTATTTAATAATTTTTCACCAAATAGATGTAACAATAAAATATATTAGCCAGAGGCAAAGCAGAGATAGTTTTAATGGCATTTGAGGCTGAGTTTGTACAGCAAATGGAATTGAATTTGTATAACATTTTCCCTCTCACTTACATCCTCGAGAGACTCTGTCTCTGTGGTTTTTCTAGCAGTGCACATCATTTAGTTGCATATTGAAGTAAGCTGTGAAGAGTTTAATTTGCTCATCACCAGGGATGTGGGCAGAGAGTTGGGGAGAGGGAAGGGTGATTGATGGGTGTGATAATGAGCAGGTGGTCATTTTTTGGAAAGTTCATATCTCGGACTAGGAGCTTGTCTTGGGTAAACTTATACCTCTCATTTTGTTCGTTTTAGATTGGTCACAGTGTTTGAGCTACCAAAAGAAAATAGACACACACACCGAGAGCAGTTCAGTTTATACAAATGTTTATTACAAATTCAAAAGCTGATTTCAAACTACAATATGCAAGCCCTTTCCAACTATACTTATCAACACCTGGACTGGTTCCAACTGCTGAAGCGAGGCAACAACTGCACACTTGTAGTAGGTTGTCAGGGCGCCGGTAGCAGCTTCTCCACCTCCCCTGACCAGGACGTTGGCTGGACTCTAGAAGTTCTTCTTGCTGAGAGATGTTGCCACCTCTCGGAGAGTCTCAAACTTCAGCAGCAGGACCATGGCTTATATTACCCAAAAACTGCTTACCCAAGCACCTATTCCCAGCACAGCAAGAAAGATAAGCGAGCAAGCTAGCATGCTAGGCTTCATTCGAATAACATAATTTTCAGCTTATCACTTTGAATACAATGGTTTATTTTGCATCAAGGCTAGGGCTCTGACTGTCTGTGACCAAAACAAGCAGGAAGATTAAATGTTCTTGGTACACAGATGTCCTTTCGTCAGATAACTGCATCTCTGGCCCCTCGGTGGAATTTAGCTTATGTCTGCTGATTCTAAAGCACAAGCAGGTTCTCAGCCTTGCAGAACCAAAGGCTACAAAAGTAAGAAACACGGTTTAAATCTTCCATTACATTACAGAGCTCAATTTTACAGGCATTGAGCATAGAACATTACAACGCAGTACCTTCGGCCCTCGATGTTATGCCAACCTATGTATTCCTTCCCAAAAAAAGCTAAGCCCTTCTTACCTCATAATCCTCTATATTTCTTTCATCCATATGCCTAAGTCTCTTAAAAGCCCCTAAAGTTTCAGCCTCCACCGTCATCCCTGGCAAGGCATTCCAGCACCTACAACTCAGTGTAAAAAAAAAACTTACCCCTGATGTCTCCCCAAAACTTTCCTCCCTTCACTTTGTACAGGTGTGTGCTACTCCCACCCTAGAAAGAAAGCTTCTCTCAGATTCTTGTAGACATATGTTAAGTCATCTCTCATCCTTCTTTGCTCCAAAGAGAAGTCCTAGCTCTGCTAGAAGACTTATTTTCCAATCCAGGCAACATTCTGGTAAATCTCCTCTGCACCCTCTCCATAGCTTCCACATCCTTCCTGTAATGAATTAACCACAATATTCTAAGTGTGCTCTTACCAGAGATATGTAGATTTGCAACATGACTTCTCGATACCCATTATGTCCAGTGGGGGTCCTTCTTGCTTGAATGGATTTCCCGAATCACAGTGAAGCAACAGATGGTGCTCCAGCTTCAGAGACCCACCTTCAGTCTAGACCTTGGGAGCAGTCTGTGCAGTTTGCCCATTCACTCCCACATCTCAGAGGTGTGCTGATCGGTCAATTAGCTATTACCCCATAGTATAGGTTTGTGGCAGACAGAATCAAATATGTGAGGGAGAAACCTTAAAAGTTAGAAGAAGTGAAACACAAAAGTCTGCAGATTCTGTGATTGTAGTAAAAACACACCAGAATGCTGGAGGAACTCGGCTGGTCTTGCAGCATCCATAGGAGATAAAAATTTATTGCTGACATTTCAGGCCTGAGACCTTCTTCAAGGAATAAGCAAAGAAAGGGTACAAGAAAACTAGGAGAGCAGGAATGGGATTGCTTTCCTTTGAGATAAGTTGAATCTATTGCGCTGAATGGGCTTTTCATTTTTAAGATGGAGGTTTGCCTCTTGTCTTAATGAACTCTACTTCTTCTCCAATCTCTGAGCTAAGGAAGATTCACCTCTTGGTTCTGCTCAATAATCTTACCTTAATTTGTATTCCCTTATCAGAGAAAATCTATCTGTGTTGAACGTACCATTGATAAAGAGAATTAAATGGCTATTTTTAAAAGTTTGGATAATTTCTGAATATATCACAGTTGTAATTACAATTCTCCTTGCCATGTCCCAAGGACTTGGAGGATTAAATTAGTTTAGGTGTGAATTTTTCCCAATCTGGGAAATTAAGAGTTTACTCTATTTAAATTAGTGATAAGAAGACACACAAAATAGACTGCAGATGCTGGAATCTGAAGCAATAAACATAGTTTTGGGCCAGAACCCTTTATCAAGTCTTGTTGAGGGGTTCCCATCCAAAATGTTGACTGTTCTTTTTCTCGCACTGATGCTGCTCAATCCACTGAGTACCTCCAGCAGATTGGTTGTCATTGAAGGAGTGATGAGATAGATGGAGGGAACCTACTTTCTCTGAGTCCCAAACAAGGGTGCACAACAACAAAGTTAAGAATCTCGTGTTCCAAGATAAAATCAAGAATGAATTCAACAGATAGGCACAGGAATTCTGTTCATGCCATCACTCTTCCCAACCCCATTTCAGAAAGAAACCTCTTGAGGCTGCAGACAAGGAGCATTTCCCATGCAGATTTGTACCAGTTGCTATCCCTCCAACATCAGACTCATTTCATCAGAAACTCATACTTTTCACTTTATTTATCACTGAATATTTATTTTTTTCTGTATTTTCACATTCACTTTATTTACATTTCTCCCTTTTGCATATTTTTTTTTCTTGAGTAGATTACACTACCGATAAGTAGAAATTCTGCTTCACCCGCAGGAGATAGAATTGCATGGTTGTATATGATGTCATGCATGTACTCTGACATCAAATTTGAACTTTCAGAAGGAGTCCTTTTATTATGCAAGGTGATATTTTCCAGGTTTTTTTTCCCTTCTAATCCAAGCAAATGCAGTTGCCCTTTACCCTGCATTTGCATGGCAATCCTTATGTAAAGGATGGTCGTGACTGTATCTACTCTCAGTAGAAAAAAATACATGGAAGGAGTTATTGCCAGTGTGTGGCACAGTGAGGGACAGCTCTTTATATAACATGAGTGACTAATACTAAAATCGGACTATATTTCCAGTGGCTTTTGTTAGTCACTATATATAGGGAGACCATTCCTTAATTTAAGTGACTGCTAAGCTGGAGGGCATTTTCCATCTTTATCAGCTGACACAAGCCAGCACTTTCAAATGATTTAAAGGCCCAGAATATAAAAATTGCCTCATCCATCTTCATGCTCTCCCTCGTCCGTCTGAAACAATTGCATCAGGGAGATTCACTGAGGGAATTGTCTGATTTGGATAGTGTGTTTTGTAAGCTCAGACTGTGAAAATATAGAAATGCCAAGAAATAGATGTAATGGCAATGATTAATGCTTTCACAATTCCCTCTGGACATCTAAGCTGCCGTTAGACTTCAGGCATTATAATCAAAGTATTATTCTGAGATGGCTTATAAAATCCTGCCATCTTAATAAGTAAAATGCCAATGAAGAGGAAAGAACTGAAAGTTTTATTTAATCCCTTTCCTTGCTTCTTTTGCTGCCTCCTCTTCATCTCCTGATGTTAACTCTTTCAGGCCTCATCTTTCTCTTTAGTAAAAGAAGCCTCCCCATTTTGCTCACAGTACAACAAGAGAGATGGTGCCTGTGAGGCAGAATATTTTGACCTATGGCTGCATCAAGTTAAGCTACATCGGAAAGAGCAAACAACGAGAACCTGGAAGGACATCGACGTTTTGGATCAGGACCCTTTTGTTTCGAGCCCTGATAAAGGACCCCAACTGAAAACGTTCACTGTCTATTTCATACTGCCTGACCCACTGATTTTCAAATGGAGTTCATCCAGTGCTCCCGTTGTGGTCTCCTCTATATCGGAGAGTCTGGATGCAGACTGGGATATGACTTCATTTTTGCGCCTAGACTCTGTCTGCCACAATGGCTTGGATCTCCCTGTGGTCACCAATTTCAATAACCAGCCCATTCCCTTGCGGACATGCCCGTCCATGGTCTCGTGCACTGCCAGACTGAGACCACCCACAAATTGGAGGAACAGCACCTCATCTTCCATCTGGACAGCCATCAACTGGATGGCATTAATATTGACTTCTCCGGTTTCCATTAGGCCCCCCTACCTCCATCTATCCTTATGACTCCTTTCCTCTAATGCATGCTCTCTCCTCTCTCCTGCCCCCCCTTTCCTTCAGGTCTGCATTCACATAGCCGCCTCCTCTCCCTATCCACTATTACCTTTTGTCTGTTGCTCTGTGCTCCTTCCCCTGCCCTTTCTTTCCTTCTCCCCAGCTTTTTAATTCTGGTGCCTGTCTGCCTTTTACTCATACCTTGAAGGAGGACTCAGGACCGAAACATCGGTTATATATATTTACTGCTTATGGATGCTGCGTAACCTGCTGAGTTCCTCCAGCATTTCTGTGTTTTTACTACAAGCACAGCGTGTTTCACTTTTGCATTTCACATCATTTATGTACTCACTTTGTTAATAACCAGTCATATTTTTCCCTTAAGTGGACATATTATGTTGAGAAATATGAGCATAAACCCTATGGAAGCTGACAGTTAAAAACTGCTACAAGTATGTAAAGGGAAAGCAAATGTATTTCCCTTGCTGTCAGAATCAGGGGACTTCATACTGGGTAACCAGGAAACGGCAGATCAATTAATAAATTCTTTGGTTTTGTCTTCACTGAGGAATGTACATTGTAACGTTCACCAGCACATATGAGTGATTTTTTTTTAATTAAAATTACTGTACAGGTACGTATTTTGTATTAAAAATACTGTATACAGTGGTCCCTGGTCCTGGCAGCAGCCCGAGGTTCCCAAGTTATGGCCAATCCGAGTTACAATCAACTTGTTGGTCCCAATTATGGTCGTAAGTCGAGGATTACCTGTAGTCAGTAGGGAAGAAACCAACTAAACTTAACTGCTTCACAGGGAAGGATGCCCGTAAACTTTGAGTAGAGTCCTAAGGGGGCCATGGCCAAAAAAAAGATTGAGAATGGTTTATCTAGTGTGTGGTTGTTCTATTATTCAGTTACTTGATGGCAGATGGACGCAGTTTGATCCTGTAACTTTTAATACCTTCGCCAACAAAATAGCTTCTTGGAGTAGAGTTTCTGTTTTCCACTTTATGGAAAGGTCTTTTTCCTTTTGGCTCTGAATGGTCAGGAAAATACATCAACTTCTTCAACGTTGAGAATTTAAATAGCATTTTAAACGCTAAATCTGGAACAGCACAGAGGAGGTCACATTGAGCTGCTTGAAACCAGAGTAATTCAAATGCATTTGTGTTGTGTGTCACCATATGCCATGGTCAAATTTAGTGTCAGATTTACTGCTCTCATTACACAAACCTGACAGATTCTGGTATCTGGTGAATCCCAAAACACTTATTATTAATTAAAAGCAAATGATGGAAGTACTCAGCTGGTCAGGCAGCATCTGTGCCGAAATAAATGGCTGCATTCAAGGACAATGCATTTTCTTAATCTCTGTCGGTAATACTTGAGTCAATATAAAGACTAGTATAAAAATAAACTCTAGTACAATAATAAAATGATCGTAAGAAGATGAGACATCAGAGCCATTCAGCCCATCGAGTCTGCCTCTCCATTCAATCATTTTACCCGTTAGACCCAGTGCCTGGACTTCTCCCCATAACCTTTGATGCCCTGGCTAATAAGGAACCTATCAATCTCAGCATTAAATACACTCAATGACCTGGCCTTCACAATCCTTGTGGCAACAAATTCCACAGATTTACCACCCTCTGGCTAAAGAAATTCCTCCGTATCTCTGTTCTAAGCGGATGTCCTTCAATCCTGAATTTGTGTCCTCTTGTCCTAGACTCTACCACCATGAGAAACAACCTTTCTACACCTGCTCTGTCCATACCTTTTAACATTTTAAATATATAAATGGCATCCCTCCCAGATTCTCCTTAAATTCTAATGAGTACAGGTCAAGAGCTGTCAAAGGTTCCTCAAATGAAACTCCTTTCATTCCCGGAATCATCCTTGTGAACATATCTGAACCCTCTGAAACAAGGAGCCTAAAGCTCCTCACAGTATTCCAAGTGAGCTCTTGCCAGTGCCTTTTAAAGCCTCAACATCACATCCTTACTCCTGTATTCTATTCTTGCTGAAATGAATGATATATTACAAAAAGAGACCCTTCATACCATGAAGGGTTTTGGATAGAGCTGTCCTATTAGTCATAGAGTTCCACAGTGAGGAAACAGACCCTTCAGCCCATCCTGACCAAGCTAGTCCCATTTGCTTGTTTGGTCCCTCTCCATGCACCTGTCTAAATATATTTTGAATGTTTCAATTCCTCCCACCCCTAAAGTTCCCTCTTTCCACATACCCAGTGCCTGTGAAGAAGGGGCACTGCAAGTCCCTTTTAAAACTTTCCCTTCTCAACTTACCCTGTAGTTTTAGACTCCCCTTCTCCAGTGGAAGGTGGGGGGTTGGGTGGGGGGAGGCTATAACTAACTTATCTAGTCCTTCTCTCATGCTCCTTTCTTACAGTCAAATGTTTACTTTCAAATATTCATTCAATTTGCTTTTGAAATTATTATTGCATTGGCTAACAATTCACTCGTCTGCTGCCACAAACAGGTTCTCTTTATTTATTTTCTCCAGTCTTTTTGATTTTTGAGCAACTCTATTAAATTTCTTCATAGCTTTCCCTGCTCAGAAGACAAGAAACATTAATTTGTCTACCTCCTTGCCACCTCAATTAAACCACCATTTGGTGTCTAAAAGCCACTCCCATTCAGAAGTCTTCATTCCCTTTCAACTGAAATATAATTGTATGAATAATGCATTCAAATATAACCATTAGGACTATAACCATAGAGGACTAGAGGGCATAGTTTAAGAATACAGGGTAGGCCCTTTAGGACGGAGATGAGAAAACATTTTTTTACCCAGAGAAGTGTGAATCTGTGGAATGCTCTGCCACTGAGGGTGGTAGAGGCAGATTCGCTGATTATGTTCAAAAGAGAGTTAGATAAGACTCTAGTGGGCAAAGGAGTTAAGGGTTATGGGGATAAGGCTGGAAAGGGGTACTGATGGTAGTGATCAGCCATGATCTGTAAAATGGCGGTGCTGGCTCGACGGGCCGAAGGGCCTACTCCAGCTCCTATTGTCTAATGTCCATTGTACCTAATGTGGAGATAGGTAAATGTTTGAATTTTGAGGGTTATGGGGAACTGGCTCAGAAGAGGTGAAGCCAGAATCACCAGTCATGATCGCATTGGATGGCACTGCTGAGGCCAGTGTGAGGTCTGTGCGTAACATAAGAAATAGGAGCAGGAGTAGGCTATTTGGCCTGTCAAACCTGCTCCACCATCCAGTAAGATGATGGCTGATCTGATGATTGGCTTATCTCCACCTACCTGTCTTTTCCTCATATCCCTTAATTCCCCTACTATGTAAGATCTATCCAACCTTGTCTTTAATATATTTACTGAGGTCCCCTCCACTCCTTCAATGGGCAATGAGTTTCACAGATTCACCATCCTCTGGGAAAAGCAGTTCCTCCTCATCTCTGTCTTAAATCTACCGCCCTGAATCTTGAGGCTACGCCCCCAGGTACTTGTCTCACCTACTAGAGGAAAAAACTTACCTACTTCAATCTTATATATTCTTTTCATAATTTTATATGTTTCTATAAGATCCCCTGTAGAATTTGCCAGATGAGGCAAGAGGTTCTTGGTAGGTGAGTGAGAAACACAGAAGCTCATGTGCCATATTTTCAGGTGTACTTTTTCTCCTGACAAAGAGACTCAAGTTTTCCACAGGTCAAGTAGCATCAGTGGGAGAGAAAGAATGGTCTATGTTTCAGGCCAGAACCCTTCATCTAGACTGATGATGAAGTTCAAATTCATTATCGGACATCACATACATGACATCACATACAACCCTAAGATTCTTTTTTTCTGCAGGCCAGGCAGAAAAAATATTTATCGGTAACTGTAAACAGTAGTCAAGAATAAAGATATATATAAAAGAAAGGAATGTAAACTGACTGCAAATACTGAAAAATATTCAATAATAAATGCTGAGCAAACTAAGAGTCCTTAAGTGAGTCTCTAAATGTGCCCATTCTTCAGGAGTTTGATGGTTGAGGTGTAGTAGCTATTCCTGAAACTGATGGTATGAGTCTTGTGGCAACTAGACCTCTTTCCTGATGATAGCAGTAAGAACAGTGTGGGTGCTTGGTGGTGTAGATCCTTGATGATTGCTGCTGCTCTCCGATGGCAGTGTTCCCTGTAGATGTTCTCAATGGTGGGGAGAATCCTACAGATTGGGGTTTTTTTGCTTCAGATTCCAGCATCTGCAGTCTCCCATGAGTATTTTTTCTAGGGAGGCTTTGAGAACTTCCTTACCATGTTTCCTCTGGCTTGGTAATCTCTTGCTATAACAGGGTTTAGGGTTGATATTGATGGGCTTAAAGCCACTGGCTGACAGGAAAAATGTCAACAATAACTCCAGTAGCATCTCGTAAGGACATTATTTGAGATGTATATGCAGATGATTTGCTCAGTAATTGCAAAGGAACTGGTAAGCCAAGAAAGACCTCCACTACTGAGGACAGAAGAACTCTGATTATAATGAAGAAAAATCCCCATACGCCTGTCCAATCGATCAGAAACACTCTTCAGGAGGCAGGTGTGGATGCATCAATGACTACTGTCTGCAGAAGACTTCATGAACAGAAATACAGAGGCTACACTGCAAGATGCAAATCACTGGTTAGCTACAGAAACAGGATGGCCAGATTATAGTTTGCCAAGAAGTATTTAAAAGTATAGAAAGATCTTATCTGCTCATGTTCAAGCAAATGCTTCCAAACACACTGGATGGTGCTTCTCCTACAGCAAGACAATGATCCCAAACATACTGCTGAAGCAACAAAGAAACTTTTCAAATCTAAAAAATTCTTCAATGACCAGGTCATTCACCCAATATACATCCAATTGAGCATGCCTTCCATATGCTGAAGAGAACACTTAAGGTGAGAAGCCCCCAAAACAAGCAAGAGCTAAAAATGGCTGCTGTAGAGGCCTGGCAGAGCATCACCAGAGAAGATGCTCAATACCTGGTGATGTCCATGAATGACAGACTTCAACCAATCATTGCATTGCAACGAAGTACTAAATATGACTACCTTAATATACATACCATCGCTATGTCCCAAGGATTATGGTGCCCTGAAATGAAGGGATTATATATAAAAAGCATTGTCATTTCTATATGGTCAAACCAAAATGTATACTCATAACCTTGAATAAAATCTGGAATGTGCACTTTAATCACATTTGAATTGTTTGATTACAAATGTGAGACTGTGGAGCACAGTGGCAAATAAAGGATAATGAAGTAAATGCTTGGAATCTACTCTTGGAGTTCATCATTGCCTGACATTTTAGTGGCACAAATGTTACTTGCCATTTATGCCTATATGCTGTCTTGATCTTCTGAATGCAAATATGGGCTATTTTCCATGCTGAGGAGTTGCCAATGGAATTGAACACGATCAAACATCTCCACATCTGATCTCCTGATAACAGGAGCAGAAGATAGTTGGAGCTAGAACCATGCCTTGGGGCATTTATGCAGTGTTGTCCGGCACAGAATGTTTCCTTTTCAACAGCTACATCCATCAGGTTCCAAATGGAATTGGATCACTGTTTAAAAATGAGACATTAGCTGGGGACTATTACATCTTAAGAGTCCTGACATGCTCAAGTCACTTAGAAGTTGCATTACACATGCACGCACGCACACACACACACACTCAGACAAAGGCACATAGACACACACCCTTGAACACTGTATTTTTATATTTGATTTTAGTTCTGTTGAAAAACTACATGAAATCATATACAAATTTACAAAGGAAAAGATTGATTAGTTTCTTCAAGCCTAATAATTCAGCATGGAATGATGGGTTAATTGTTCTAATGGCACTTCATTTATTGCTTGCTTTTGTGGGGTTGACTTTCTTCTGAAAGCATGGTAGAATGGGACGATATCAATTCTGAGAAGATTTGTACATGATGAATAAATCTTAAAGCAGTGCCCACCACTGCTGAGTTATACTGTCTGGTTACAGTAAAAGAAGATCTACTGTTAAATTGACTCCTGCAGTACTAAATAAATCACAATCCAATCTCTCAGCTTCTGCTGTGAATTAGCTATCATATCTTCTGTTCTTTTTGTCTTTGACCTGAACGCACAGTAGTTCTGCTTTATCAGCCCCAAGACTGACAATAACTTTCTATCAATTGCCTGAATATCAGGCACCATTTAAGAGAGGTAGTAAAAGTCCAGAGGGTATAATTATAAGTAACTCAACTTGGTTTGGAAAAACTACTTTGACTTTTTCAAGTATAGTCATCATGCCCAGGAATTAAATCATTTGGGAGTTCGCAATTGAGGAATCCCTTCACATGAGAACAAATAATCCATTTGTATACAACCCATTGTGTTTACTCATCTATGCATTGAAACGTGAACAAACGTGAGCCGCACAGACTCCTGCTCGATCCATCGGCAACCTGAGCTCCACATCCAAACCTCCAAAACAATGAGGAAGCCTTCAATGCCCAAAGCCTTCGGGAGTCCCTCTTGCCCTCAGCACCTTCTCAAATCCCAGCTCTGACATCGGGTTCCCATGAGCCAGACTCTAGCAGCCCCCAGACCATGTGAGTTCCCTGACCGCGTTGCCCGCAGCCTTTGTGGGTCTCTCAGCCATGGTTACTGTCCTGTAGCATTGACTCCTCTGCTTCTCCTCAATGGGATGTTCCCCCCATTTCTGGTGCCTGTGCTAGTTCACTGCTCCCTGGAATCTGCAACCCCTCGTGATCACTGCTGAGCATAGGTGTTGCCATCTTGGACACAGACCAATTTAGACTGGGCGGTTGAACTCATCACTCTCCCGGGTCCACACCAGTGGTAGCTTTGTCATTATAGCACCTCCGGCAGCACCTCCTTACCTGGAAGCAAGAGTGATCACTTAGCTCCTCTTGCCTGGTCCAGCATTTATTTAGACATGGCTGATTTCTATCATCCATCGACAACCTTAATTTTATATCCCTTTATATTCTTTTAATATTACACCTATTCTAGAATTAGTTCCAGCAGAGGAAGTTTTTTTTTCTTCTCAGTCTACCAGTCTTACTTGCTATAAACAAACCATCCTAATTTGCTTCATGCAGTGTTCCTTTCCCAAAAGCCTGGACTTGAAGCCCACTTTGGAAGCTGACCGCATCATCCAAGCAGAGGTTGCAATGCTCTCAGCGACAGCATTACCAACGTGGTAACTGCCTTGGACTTAAGAATGCTCCACTCTACTCTGTCAAAGGCTTTTTCTGCATCTAAAGCAACAGCCACTGTTGGTTTCTTATTTCCTTGAACTACATGAATTAGATTAATAAGTTTACAGACATTATCCGCTGTTCGTCTTTTCTTAATAAATCCAGTTTGATCTTGATTTACTATTTTTGGTACACAATCGGCCAATCTGTTTGCTAATAATTTCACTATTATCTTATAATCTGAGTTAGGTAGAGATATTGGTCTAGATGATGCTGGTCTTAATGGATGCTTTCCCCATCTTTGGTATTACTGTAATTATTGCTGTCTTACATGAATCTGGCAAGTTTTGTGTTTCTTCTATCTGGTTCATTACTTCCAGGAGAGGAGGAATTAATAACTCTTTAAATATTTTATAGAATTCTATTGGAAATCCATCCTCTCCTGGTGTTTTATTGTTCAGCAGCCTTTTTAATATATCCTATACTTCCTCTATTTCAAATGGTTTTATTAGTTTGTTTTGTTCCTCTTGTAATTTCGGCAGTTCAATTTTAGCTAAAAACTCCTCTATTTTATCATCTTTCCCCTCGTTCTCAGTTTGGTATAATTGTTCATAAAATTCCTTAAAGTTTTCATTAATCTCTTTTGGATTATATGTAATTTTTTTGTCCTTTTTCCTTGATGCCAATACAGTTCTTTTAGCTTGTTCTGTTTAAATTGCAAGCTAATATTTTATGTGGTTTTTTTTATTCCAGTCCGTAAAACTTTTGCTTTGTTTTCATTATGTTTTTCTCCACCTTGTATGTTTGTAATGTTTTGTATTTAATTATTTTGTCCGCCAATTCTCTCCTTTTCGTTATATCAACCCTTTTTACTAATTCCTTTTCTGTACTTATTATCTCCCTTTCCAACTGCTCTATTTCCCAATTGTAATCCTTTTTCATCTTAGTTACATAACTTATTATCTTTCCTCTAATGAAGGCTTTCATTGTGTCCCATAATATAAATTTGTCTTTCACTGATTCTGTGTTTATTTCAAAATATGTTTTAATTTGGCATTCAATAAATTCTCTAAATTCCTGCCTTTTTAACCTCCATCTATATGTTCTTGGTGGGATGTCCTCCAGTTCTATTGCTAATAATAGGGGTGAATGATCTGATAGTGGTCTAGCTTTATACTCAGTTTTCCTAACTCTCCCTTGAATATGGGCCGACAACAAAAGCATATCAATCCTTGAGTATGTTTTATGCCTACTCGAGTAATATGAATATTCCTTCTCTCTTGGGTGTTGCCTCCTCCATATATCCATAAGTTTCATTTCCTGCAATGATTTAACCATAAATTTGGCTACTTTGTTCTTTTTGCTTGTCTTTTGTCCAGTTTTATCCAACATTGGATCCAAATTAAGGTTAAAATTCCCTCCTATCAATATATTTCCTTGAGTGTCTACAATCTTCAAAAAAATATCCTGCATAAACTTTTGATCCTCCTCATTAGGTGCATATATATTAAGCAAATTCCAAAATTCTGAGTATATCTGACACTTTATCATTACATATCTCCCTGCTGGATCTATTATTTCCTCCTCTAATTTGATTGGTACATTTTTGTTAACTAATATGGCTACACCTCTAGTTTTGAATTATAGGATGCTGCTGCTACGTGTCCTACCCAGTCTTTCTTTAGTTTGTTATGTTCCACTTCAGTTAAATGCGTTTCCTGCACAAATGCTATGTCTATTTTTTCTTTCTTCAGTAAATTTAGTAGCCTCTTCCTTTTCATTTGGTTATGTATTCCATTAATGTTTATAGCCATATAGTTCAACGTGGCCATCTTATATCTTGCTTACACCTCTTTTCCACTTCTTTGCCACCTCCATCCCCTTTTTTCCTTTCCCATTTTCATCTCTTAGTTTTCCCTTATTAAACTCAATGTACGACAACACATCTAAAACATAAAATACTCCAACAATTCCCACACCCAATAATACCTTAACCCCAAATGCTCCCCCCCTCTCTGAGTTGCTCCTTAACCCTTGCTGGGCAACCACAACTTCCCTTTCCATTTGGATTGTGATCTTGCTCACAACTGATTTTGCAGTGACAGTTATTCCCTCTCCCCCAGCCCCCCCCCCCGAAAACACTTTTTTACACATATAACAAAGCTCTCTCTTTTTTCCCCATACTTCCTTCCTTCCCTTCTCTTCCCTCTTTTGTTCTTTACATATACATTGTTTTTACATCTTTATATATATTTTATCTCCGTTCTTCATTCTTGTTACATCTCTTCATCTCTTCTTCTGTCCTGCAAATGTTCTGCGAATTCTTGTGCTTCCTCTGGATCCGAGAACAGTCTGTTTTGCTCCCTGGGTCTAAATATTTTAAGCACAGCTGGATGTCTTAACATGAATTTATAGCCTTTTTCCCATAAAATCATTTTCGCTGTATTAAACTCCATCCTCCTCTTTAAGATTTCAAAACATGTGTCTGGGTTAAAAAAATATATTTTTTGACCCTTGAATTCCAATGGCTTATTATCTTTTCTAACTTTATTCCTTGCCCACTCCAGTATATTTTTTCTTGTCATATATCTCAAAAATTTTACTAAGATGGATCTTGGTTTTTGATGCACCTGTGATTTCGGAGCTAGTGCTCTGTGAGCCCTTTCTATTTCCATTTCTTCCTGCATTTCTGTCATTCCCAGGACCTTCGAGATCCATCCTTTTATAAATTCCTTCATGTCTTCGCCTTCTTCACCCTCCTCCAGGCCCACTATTTTTATGATGTTTCGCCTCCTATAATTTTCCAACATATCAATTTTCTGAGATAACAACTCTTGTGTATCTTTAATTTTTTTGTAATTAAAAAATTCTTCCAATTTTTCTCTTGTCATTTACTTCCATTTCTACAGCCGTTTCCCGCTCTTCTACATTCTCTACTCTTTTCCCTATTTCTGACATGACCAGTTCTAAACTTAGCATTTTATCTTCTGCCCCAGCTCTGTTTGAAGAGGAACTAGAGTTCTAGCTTGCTGACCAGTGCTTACCTCCAGGCCTTCAGGCAAAAATTAATACATTCTTTGGCTATTTCCCAGAACCTTTGGTTGCAGTCGTTGTGTCAATCCACAGAATAATTCCTGCAGTCTAATTAATATTCACTGTCTGAAATACCAAGAAGTGTCCGAAAGGTACAAAATCATAGAACAATGCAGTACAGAAACAGGCCCTACAGCCCATCCTGTCTGTGCTGAACTATTGCTACTGCCATTTTTGTTCAATTAAAAACTCCAGCTGTTTACAATAATAGTACTGTTCTGAACAGATACTAAAAAAGGTTTAATTTGATATATTCCTGGTTGAGCTTTCTTTTAATTCTATTTACACAGTTTCAATTTGAAAGTCATAGAACACAAAAAATCATAGCACAGTACAGGCCCTTCATCCCATTGTATTGTGCCGACTTAATAGCCTACTGTAACTGCATAAAATTTCCCTACTGCATAACCCTTCATTTTTCTCAATTCCTTATACCCATCTAATAATCTCTTAAAAGATCCCATTGTACCTGCCTCCACCACTGTTTCTGACAGCACATTTTGTGCGCTAACCACTCTCTGTGAAAAGCTTCCTCTTGTATCACCCTCTGTACTTACTCCCAAGCACCTTAAATCTATTTCCCCCCCACCTCATGTTAGCCATTTTAACCCTGGGAAAAAACCTCTGGCCATCCACACGATTAATGCCTCTCATTATCATGTACACCTCTATCAGGACACCCCTCATCCTCTGTGGCTCCAAGGAAAAATGACCAAATTCACTCAACCTATCTTCATAAGACATGCTCTCCAATCCAGGCAATGTCCTTGTAAATCTCCTCTGCACCCTCTTAATAACATTAACATCCTTCCTGTAGTAAGCTGATCAGAAATGAACACAATATTCCAAGAACAGTCTGACTAAAGTCTTGCATAGCCGCAACAATACCTCACGGCTCTTGAACTTGATCCCATGATTAATGAAGGTCAGCACGCCATTCGCCTCTTTAAAAACACCATCAACGCGTGCAGCATCTTTGTGTCCTGTTGATGCATACCCCAAGATCTCTCGGTTCTTCCGCACTGCTCAGAGCTCACATTGATATCGTGACCTGCCTTCAAATTTGACCTACTGAAATGAACCACTTCCCACTTTTCTGGGTTAAACTCCATCTGCCACTTCTCAGCCCAGCTCAACATCTTATCAATGTTCCTTTATATCCTTTGTCAACCCTCCAGACTATCCACAGCATCACCAACTTTCATGTCATCTGCAAATTTATTATCCCACCCTTCTACTTCTTTATTTTGCACATTGTGGTCTAATTGGTTGGATTAATTATGGTCATTGATTTTCTTTGCTGCATCATCAGATATTGATTTAACTTTGAAGTTTTTTTTATGAGCGTGGAGCTACTGGCACATTATGCTGGTGTTTCAAGATTGATTTTCAAGACCCAGGATCATGAAGTGTTAAGATGGATATACTCTATATAATTTCAAACCAGGTCAGGCATGACTTTATTGAATAGTTGAACATGAACAATCTAATTTTGTTACCCTATTCCCAATGCAACCCTATCATTGCAGCTTGCCTTGATGGTTTAACGAGTTTAAGATCAGACATATCCATAAGCACAGGTGATGTAGCACATTTATAGGATTCAAATACACAACAAGGGATGCAAGAGTTAGATTTAGTTTTCAGATTTATTATCAAGAGTGCATCTATGACATCACATACAACCCTGAGATTCTTTTTTTTTCTGCAGGCAAGGCAGAATTACCACTTACTGGTGGTGCAAAAAAAAAATTGTACACAACATGCACACGTAAACAAAGAAAGAAATCTGTGCAATATGGAGGCAATTTTAAAAAAATAATAAAGTACACAGGTAAGAGTCCTTAAATGAGTCCCTGATTGAGTTTGTTGTCGAGGAGTCTGACAGTGGAGGGGTAGCAGCAGCTCCCGAAACTGGTGGTGCGAGTCTTGTGGCACCTCTACCTCTTTCCTGACGGTAGCAGCAAGAACAGATCATCAGCTGGGTCGAGTGGAACCTTAACAATTGCTGGTGCTCTCTGACTGCAGCGTTCACTGCCTGATAGAGATGCAGGGGTATACAAAGCAGGAGATATGTGGGCAAACACATATACAGGCATAACACACAGAGAGGCAAGAATACATATGCGCAGATACGCAGAAACTATATCTTCTTTGGCTTGGCTTCGCGGACGAAGATTTATGGAGGGGGTAAAAAAGTCCACGTCAGCTGCAGGCTCGTTTGTGGCTGACCAGTCCGATGCGGGACAGGCAGACACGATTGCAGCGGTTGCAAGGGAAAATTGGTTGGTTGGGGTTGGGTGTTGGGTTTTTCCTCCTTTGCCTTTTGTCAGTGAGGTGGGCTCTGCGGTCTTCTTCAAAGGAGGCTGCTGCCCGCCAAACTGTGAGGCGCCAAGATGCACGGTTTGAGGCGTTATCAGCCCACTGGCGGTGGTCAATGTGGCAGGCACCAAGAGATTTCTTTAGGCAGTCCTTGTACCTTTTCTTTGGTGCACCTCTGTCACGGTGGCCAGTGGAGAGCTCGCCATATAATACGATCTTGGGAAGGCGATGGTCCTCCATTCTGGAGACGTGACCCATCCAGCGCAGCTGGATCTTCAGCAGCGTGGACTCGATGCTGTCGACCTCTGCCATCTCGAGTACCTCGACGTTAGGGGTGTGAGCGCTCCAATGGATGTTGAGGATGGAGCGGAGACAACGCTGGTGGAAGCGTTCTAGGAGCCGTAGGTGGTGCCGGTAGAGGACCCATGATTCGGAGCCGAACAGGAGTGTGGGTATGACAACGGCTCTGTATACGCTTATCTTTGTGAGGTTTTTCAGTTGGTTGTTTTTCCAGACTCTTTTGTGTAGTCTTCCAAAGGCGCTGTGTTCTCGCACCAACCCTCTTTTCAATCTTCTTCAGCATGATGCTGAACCAAGCCATGAAAGACCCCAACAATGAAGACGCTGTTTACATCCGGTACCGCACGGATGGCAGTCTCTTCAATCTGAGGCGCCTGCAAGCTCACACCAAGACACAAGACTTGTCCGTGAACTACTCTTTGCAGATGATGCCGCTTTAGTTGCCCATTCAGAGCCAGCTCTTCAGCGCTTGACGTCCTGCTTTGCGGAAACTGCCAAAATGTTTGGCCTGGAAGTCAGCCTGAAGAAAACTGAGGTCCTCCATCAGCCAGCTCCCCACCATGACTACCAGCCCCCCCACATCTCCATCGGGCACACAAAACTCAAAACGGTCAACCAGTTTACCTATCTCGGCTGCACCATTTCATCAGATGCAAGGATCGACAATGAGATAGACAACAGACTCGCCAAGGCAGAAACTATATACATGTCTCATATATATATTTATTATTAAATAGTTGAGTATTTAATGGGGAGTTGCTTTTGAAGTTCAGCAGTCATTCAACATTTTCACTGCCGGTGGGAAGAAGCCGTTTCTCAGCCTGGTGGTTCTGGCTGTGATACTCCTGTATCTCTTCCCCGTCTGGAGCAGCTGAAAGATGCTGCATGCATGGTGATAGGGGTCCTCACATATTTTGCAAGCCCTCTTCAAACAACGATCCTGGTAGATCAGGTCGATGGGGGGGAGGGTATTTAGGGATGGACAATAATTGCAGACATTGTGAGCAATGTTCACATCCCATGAGCGAATAAACAAGAAACAAAAAATCTGCAGCAAGAGAAATAATTGACATTGCAATACACTTTCATCAGAACTGGGAAAAGTTAAAGATGTAAAAACGCAGAAATGCTGGAGGAACTGAGCATGTGTCACAGCATCCATAGGAGATAAGGATGTATTACCAACCTTTCTGGCTTGAGCCCCTCCTCGAGGTAGATAAAGGGCCGATATTAAAAAGCTGGTGAGAAGGGAAGAAAGCACCCGGTGACCTACAGTACTGAGCTTCCTGCGTGATCTCCCGCCTTGGGCCCAGCCATCGACACGACTTCTAAGGCCTCGCAGCAAAATTTAAAGATGTAGCAAATTATAGAGATATTATCAGCAATAAATCTGTCTGCACCACTGAAGTGTCTTTACTTCTTGCACCAACTGCATCTATGAATATTTATCTATCTGTTGAGATTTATTATCTCTTTTTGTGCCTGGGCATTTGTGGTCATTGAAATTTTCACTCTTGCAGTTGGTGTATCTTACTGACCTCTGGTTGCAGCAAGTAAAAATTTCAGTGCATCTGTACAGTGAACATCCATATATGACAGGAAGGGTGGGACCATTAGCATTGGTTCAAAACTGTTACAGTGCCAGTGACTCGGGTTTGAAACCAGCACTGACTATAAGAAGTTTATACATTGTGTCTGCGTGGGTTTCCTTCAGATGTTCCTGTTTCCTCACACCTTTCAAAATGTATGGGGCTTGTAGGTTAATTGGAATATTTAGGTGGCATGGGCTCGTGGGCTGGAAGGGGCATGCTGTATGTCCATCAGGGATTGGTGTTGGGTCCTTTGTTGTTAGGGGAAGTTGTGGATAGTGAAGAAGGTTTTCATGGATTACAGAAGGATTTGGACTGTTTGGAAAGGTGGGCTGAAAGGTGGCAGATGGAGTTTAATGTAGATAAGTGTGAGATACTTCATTTTGGGAAGAATAACCAAAATAGGACATATGCGGTGAAGGGGAGGGCATTGAGGAATGCTGAGGAACAGAAGGATCTTGGAATAACGGTTCAGCGTTTCTTGAAGGTGGATCCCATGTAGATAGGGTGGTGAAGAAGGCTTTTGGTATACTGGCCTTTATAAATCATAGCATAGAATGGAGGAGCTGGGAGGTGATGTTGAGACTGTTTAAGGCATTGGTGAGGCCAAGTTTGGAGTATTGTGTGCAGTTCTTGTCTCCAAGTTATAGGAAGGATATAAATAAAGTAGAGAGGGTACAAAGAAGGTTTACAAAAATGTTGCTTGGATCGCAGTATCTTGAATATGGAGAAAGATTGAGTAGACTGGGACTTTATTCATTGGAGCGTAGAAGGTTGAGAGAGGATTTGATAGAGGTATTTAAAATTATGAAGGGAATGGATAGATTAGATGTGAATAGGGTCTTTCCCCTGATGGTAGGGGAGATTGGAACAAGGGGTCATAAGTTAATGGTTAGGGGGCAAAAGTTTAGGAGCAATGTAAGAGGACGTTTCTTCACTCAGAGAGTGGTGGTTGAGTGGAATGATCTACCAAAAGAAGTAGTTGCGGCAGGGTCATTTCTGTCATTTAAGAGTAGGCTAGAACGCTTCCACCAGCGTTGTCTCCGCTCCATCCTCAACATTCATTGGAGCGACTTCATCCCTAACATCGAAGTACTCGAGATGGCAGAGGCTGACAGCGTCAAATCCACGCTGCTGAAGATCCAACTGTGCTGGGTAGGTCACGTCTCCAGAATGGAGGACCATCGCCTTCCCAAGATCGTGTTGTATGGCGAGCTCTCCACTGGCCACTGTGACAGAGGTGCACCAAAGAAGAGGTACAAGGACTGCCTAAAGAAATCTCTTGGTGCCTGCCACATTGATCACTGTCAGTGGGCTGATATCGCCTCAAACCATGCATCTTGGCGCCTCACAGTTTGGCGGGCAGCAACCTCCTTTGAAGAAGACCGTAGAGCCCACCTCACTGACAAAAGACAAAGGAGGAAAAACCCAACCCCAACCAACCAATTTTCCCCTGCAACCGTGTCTGCCTGTCCTGCATCGGACTTGTCAGCCACAAATGAGCCTGCAGCTGACATGGACATTTACCCCTCCATAAATCTTCGTCCGCGAAGCCAAGCCAAAGAAGAAGAAGAAGAAGAGATGAGTCCATGGATGTGAGGAGATTTGGAGATTGGAGGATTGTGGGCATGGGAGTGGGTAGGTGAAACTAGTGGAGTTTCACGTAAATCGGTGCAGACCGATATGGCCTGCTTCAGTATTGTACATTGTTTTATATGGTTATAAGATGACTGACAGACAGTTTTAATATGGAGATAAGAAATGGCTGTAGGTGATCACATTACAATAGGAGCAAAGGGAGGATTGAAGAAGGGAGAAGATCAGTCCTCTCAGAAGGGCAGTAGAATATTTCACTCCCAAAGTATTTCATTTAATTAATCTCAATAACCTTGGCTAAAGTGGTTTCAGATAATATATGGTAATTCTGTAGTGTACCGCACAATATTGTAAGTGCATGACAAGGCCACATTTCAAATGACTGAGATAAATGATATTCCTCCAGGAAGGTGCATTCATCCCATAAATATTTCTTGGCATCGGCTTTGGTTGCTTAACAAGGTCTGGATTAAAATTCCCTGTAGAAGTCATGAATAAGGTTAGATAGTGTAGTGAATCCCCTTGGGTAACTGGATTCTGGGAAACTTGGAATGTAAAGTGTTTTAAGGGATTGATTAAAAAAAAACGTATGCATGGAATGAATACAAGGGTATTTAGCACGGTGATTTGGATGCATTTCAAAAGTGAGATTTGCATTGAATTATTGATAGCAATTAGAATTTCAATTGAAATTCTTCAATATTCTGGGCTACACAGTTAACAGCAGTTACTGTTACTGTTGCAACACCAACGACCCATGTTCAAATCCGGCACTCTGTGCAAGGAGTTTGTACATTCTCCCCACAACCTGCGTGGATTTTTTTCTGGGTGCTCCGGTTTCCTCCCACCCTCCAAAATGTACCAAGGTCATAGGTTATTTGGGTGGCACGGGATTGTTGGCTAATGTGCTGCTAATGTGCTGTATGTCTACATTAAAATTTCCATCTGGAAAACCCTTGTTGAATATTAAATGAATTTTGTTATCATATGAGGAACCTTTGATGGCTCTTGGCCTGTCCTCATTGGAACTTAGGAGAATGAAGACGGAGATCTCGTTGAAACATTTCCAAAGTTGAAAGGACAGAGTAGATTGTTTCCCATGGTGGGAGAGTCTAGGACAAGAGGGTACAACTTCAGGATTGAAGGTTGTCCTCTTAGAACAGAGAAGTGGAGGAATTTCTTTAGCCAGAGAGTGGTGAATCTGTGGAATTTGTTGCCATAGGCAGTTGTGGAGGCCATGGGTGTGGGTGTGTTTAAGGCAGATATTGATTGGTTCCTTATTACCCAGGGGTATCAAAGGTTATGAGGTGAAGGCTGGAGAGTAGAGCTGAGTGGGAAAATGGATCAGCTGATGATTGAATGAAAGGGGAGACTCAATGAGCTGGATAGCCTATTTCTACTTCTATATCTTATGGTCTAAAATACACAGATATATTTTAGCAAGACACCTGGATAAAGGTGTCTTTTAAACTCTTTAAAAGTTTAAAGCTTTTAAACTCTGCAGGGCGTTTTGCAACAAAGTTTTAGAAACATTTGTAAATTTGATGTCATACAAAATTTTGCTGTCATCAAAATCATATCAGGTCTTTTTCATCCATACAAGAAGAGCCATGTGGTTCTCGGAACCTGTGGTGGCTATGAATAAAACATTGTCTTTCCCACTACTCAAGCCCACTTTCCCTGTAGCTCTTATTGCCCTTGGTTTCACCCATGTGCTGCCAGTTTCACTGTTGACAAACCAGACCAGCCACACAAATACTTGAGCCAGTCAAAAGTGATCTGTGTGAAATGTGAAAGTCTGCAGACACTATTGTAGTAAAACACACATGAAAGTGCTGGAAGAACTCAGCTGGTCTCAATATTTCGGGCCTGGGACCTTCTTCAAGGTGTGAGTAAAGAACAGAATAAAGACTGAAGAATGGCAGGGGGAGAAGTCCAGACCAACAAAAGGTGTGAATTGAATATGATAGAGGAAAGGTGAGAATTGATATTAGCTCTGTGAAAGGAGGGAAAAGGGAAGAGAGAGACAGAACTAGAGGAAAGGAGACAGGGGAATGGGAGGGGGGAGAGAGAGAATGTGAGCTAAGAAGAAGAGGGGGGCATTGTGGGTGTTCTGTGACATCAGGCATCTATCAGGAATGTGATGGAACACTTTCCACTTGTCCAGATGTATAGCTGTAAAAACTCTAAACAAGCTGAGACCATCTCGGTAAAGGCAGCCTACCTATTGGCACCCTGTGTACCACCTTAAACATGACTGGTGTGTACTGTCTGCAGCACGCTGTAGCCATTCACCTTGTCTCCTGCCACCAAGAAGACAAAGTTACCAGTACATGGGAGAGCTACCATGCACCGCATCCCCTCCAAATCAAACTCCGTCTTGATTTGGAAATGTATCACCAGTTCCTTCGTTGTCACTGAGTCTATGTTGAGGAACTTCCTATCTGTCACCTCCATCCATAAAGACTGCAACAATTCAAGAACCTGCTGACTGCCACCATCTAAATGGCAGTTATAAAACTATATAACATTTTACAATATGGAAAAAGGCCATATCAGCCCTTCTAGTCTGCACCGATTTACGTGAAACTCCACTAGTTCCACCTACCCACTCCCTTGCCCATAACCCTCCAACCCCCTCACATTCATGTACTCATCTCTTTCTTTGGCTTGGCTTCGCGGACAAAGATTTATGGAGGGGTAATGTCCACGTCAGCTGCAGGTTCGTTTGTGGCTGACAAGTCTGATGCGGGACAGGCAGACATAGTTGCAGCAGTTGCAAGGGAAAATTAGTTGGTTGGGGTTGGGTGTTGGGTTTTTCCTCCTTTGTCTTTTGTCAGTGAGGTGGGCTCTGCGGTCTTCTTCAAAGGAGGTTGCTGCCCGCCGAACTCATCTAACCTCCTCTTAAATGACAGTATTGACCCTGCTGCAACTACTCCTTCAGGTAGATCATTCCACTCAGCCACCACTCTCTGAGGGAAGAAGCATCCTCTTATATTACTCCTAAAGTTTTGTCCCCTAACCCTTAACTTATGACCCCTTGTTCCAATCTCCCCTATCCTCAGGGGAAAGAGCCTATTCACATCTACTCTAGCTAGTCCCTTCATAATTTTAAATACCTCTATCAAATCCCCTCTCAACCTTCTATGCTCCAATGAATAAAGTTAGGAATGAGGAATAAATAAAGCTTTGCAAATAATACCCAGATCTCCAAAAATATATTTAAAAAAAAGTTTTCACCACATGGTTATTTTGAAGTTCTCATCTTTGCTTTCAGAACCAGACAAAGGTGAAACATGATGGATAGAGGCAGAGGAATGGCAGACACAGGGAAAGAGAGAGAGAGAGAGGTAGAGGGGTCAGGACAGGGAGAGGGGAATGGGTGATAGGAAGGCAAAAGTTGCCAGTGCTGGAATCTGATCAGATGATGATGATGAAGATATAAAGATTTAGCACCTGCGGTCTCCTCTGTGTCAACATATATAGCTTTGAAGCTCCACAAAAGGCATTGACAACGTAGGTTTAAATTGGGTGAGTTTGGAAAGAGGCAGACCAAGGTCAAGAAAAAGTGAGTTAAGTTCTGTGTACAAAAACTACAGACAGGAAAGTGTACCTCCTCTCTTCAATATTGGTCAGTGAGTAAACTGAGGAATCAAACGTATATGAAGGGTGACTGTTTCAGATGTTGTCAAAGCTTCCCTCAAACTGCTGCTCAGGAGAGTACCTCCACTGTGAGGCCTTGACTACGTTGATAAAAGCAGGATAGAAGTGAACTGAATTACGTGAGAAATTGGGCAGTTGTTGTTTGGTGGGTCCTGGCAATCGGGCAACTGTGAAAGTGAGACAAATTTCATGTGGTATTGTGCGTCTCGGTAGTGGGGCCAGAGCCAGGGAGGGGCCTGGGTTTGTGATACCAAGGGCTGTGGTTGGGGGAAATGTTCTCTTGGGAAGTATGACCAATTTACAATAAGCGCAGTGTCTCTAAACGAGAAACACTCCTAAATTTCCATCACTGGTAAACTTATTTACAGAGGGCAACACACATTGATATAGATAACCTCTCTGGAGAGGAACACAGTGGTGAGTAGTGTTCAGGACAGTGCAGTTGAGGAAGAGAACAATTCACAGTTATTCTTGGAGGAATGGTCCAGTTTGTCCCAGTGCCTTGGATTTTCTCATCATCCTCCATATTGTTTCCATTTTAAGCTTTTATTTTACTCAATTTTGTAAAGAACAATAATTCATGTATCTGTTTAGGATCAAGTTTCATTTCAAAACATAAAGTGATCTATTTTCTGTCACCACTTGCCTTAAATTCCTCTCCCCCATTAACAACACTCCCACCTTTGGAAACAAGGTCTCTTTACTTACACTGCCAAATCTTCATCGAGTGACTCTGTTAGAATTCTCATGACCTTGTCCATCATTTTGCCCTTCTTTACAAGGATTTTTCCACGTCTTGAGGAACTGAGTTACGGGGAAACGTTAAACAGGTTAGGACTTTATTCCCTGGAGTGTCTGAGAATGAGGGAAGATTTGAGGTACAAAATTCTGAGGGGTGTAAATAGAACAAATACAGGCAGGCTTTTTCCTCTGAGGTTGGGTGAGACAAGAACTAGAGAACATGGGTTAAGGATGAAAGGTGAAATCTTTAAAGGGAACATTGGGGTTATCAAGAGCTGCCAGCTAATGTTGTGTATGCAGGCTTGAATTTGACATTCACAATATAGACAGATACATGGATGGGAGGGGTATTCAATTTATTGTCATGTAATAAAAACTCGAATATTACGCAAAATTCGCCTTAGTCATCAACAGAAATTTCCTGAAGCACCTCTTATGTTCAAAGAAAGAGAAGCAAAAGAGAGTCCCCTCAAGTCACTGAGTGTCCATGGATTCATCTCCAGCACTTCTGCAGCCACACAGAGTCCAGTCCAAACCATCAACAGCCCAAGCTCCAGATCCAAACCTCTGACACACTCTCACATCCCAATTCTGATACCTAATGCCCCTTCAGCCAGTCTCCAGCAGACTGGAGGGATATGGTCTTGGTACAAGTCAATGGGACAAGACAGAATAATAGTTCAGCACAGACTGGATGCGCCAAAGGGCTTGCTATTGTTCTAGGTGAAACAACCTTGGCTTCTCTAATTTTTCCAAATAACTGAAGTCTTTCAACCATGGTACAAATCTTGCCTGGACTTTCTCTAAGGTCTAAACTGTGGTTTGCCAGAAATGACCCTAATATTTCAGCCGAAACTAGCAGCTCTTGTTTGCTGGTTGAGTGTGACTATTTTGAGTGTCACCTGGGGAACTTTGGAGGATAATTTGCTCCGATGCATTTTGTTGGGGCTAGATCTAATGATAATGTCTTCTAGCAGAGGAATATGCTGGAAAAAAATCTTGACCATTCCCTCACAAACTTTTGTAAGTGATGAGGAAGAATGATCATCCAGGTATTGCTAGGTTTTTGTAAAAGATTTAGAAAGTCTGTGGGAAGATACTGCCATCCAGGAGAGAGGACGAGAGGATAACCAAATATTTATGACTTAAGTTCTCAAGTTCCTTCATTCATTTATTTGCGTCTTTCCTGGAGATTAAGCCCACCATGGTACATGTGTATGAAATCTTTGTTATCCTCAAGGGTAGGGTGTCAAATTCTGGGCTATAGATCACTTTTGTTAAAGTACAGTACAATTCTGATTATCTGAAATCGGATTATCCAAACTCCTCAGTTATCTGAAATTTAGTTGTACCTGGAAGTGACGTCTGTTCAGCTCTGAAGATTTTTTTTGGATAATTGAGGATTTCAGAAAAATCAGAAATCTTCATTTATCCAAAAAAATTCAAAGCCAAAATGACGTCATTTCATCTCCGAAAATTTTCAGATACATGAGGATATCTGAAACAATCAGAAATCTTCAGTTATCTAAAATTTTTCTTGAGCTGAACTGATGTCACAGGTTTAAAAAAATAAATTGGAATTTTGGAAAAACCTTTGCGTAGAATTTTGAGCTTTGGAGTTGGATTTATCTGATTTTGTTCAGGTTGATTTTTGGTGAAAATTAAACATTATTTCCCTTGTTGTTTGTTGTTGTCTAAACACTGTTACAAGTGATTTGCTGTTGCTGCTGGGGTGTTTTTTTAAAAGAAAGACCAGTTTTCCAAAAATATAATTTATCCGAAATAGGCCCCGTCCTGACGATCTTGGATAATCAAAGTTGTATTGTAATTCATTTGAGACACGACAAAGAAGAATGGCTTTTATTCTGTACTCTAGGATTATAAGTATCTAAAGTTGGTTGGTTGTGGTCTGCTAAGTAAAACAGGCAAAGAAAAATGAAATTGAAGCAAAAAAAAATCAGATTCAGCACAGTCACAAAGGAAGAGATCATTTTCTAATCTGTCCAAATCCTGTAAACTCATATAATTGCCGTTACAATTTAACACTCACATGAATGAACAAAAGTGACTAATTTAACCAAAGGCACTTATCAACATCGATTAAACCTTTTATGCAATATCTTTAATATGTTTCAATGAGCCAAAGGTCACCCGAGGCCCAGTGGCTGGCATTAATGCAGGAATCCATAAGCACTGGAATTTATATCCTCGAGAAGTGCAGGTTATTTGCATAGAAACACTTGTGATTCAGAGCACTGAGGGATTTGGAAAGATGAGAATTTAAAAATCAGATAACTTGGGCCAGATTCACATTCAGAATATTTCAGTTCTTGATGGACTAGTCAGCCCATTACAGAAAAGATGTGGAGGCTTTGGAAAGGATACAGAACATATTTACCAAGATGCTGCCAGGATTAGAAGATATGAATTATAAGGTCGGACAAACAAGTTGTTTTCTCCAAAGTCTTTAAAGCTGGGGGAGATCTGAAAAAAGGTTTATAAAATTATGAGAGGCAGACCTGCCATTTTCAGATTTTTGTGCTTTACTCAGCCATTTCAACCTCTTTTTTTAGCTATAGTGCCCTCAGGATTCTGCTCAAAGTTTATGGGTCCCCTTCCCTGTGAAGCAGTCATGCTTAGTTTGTTTCTTCCATACTTCTCTCCTATCGACTACATTAAAAACAAAAAATAAGCTATGCTGTCAGTCCATGACCCCCTCCCCCCCAATTAAATCTTTGGTTTTCAAACTTTTTCTTTCCACTCTCATACCATCTTAAGTAATCCCTATGCTTCAGGTGCTCTGTAATTAGTAAGGGATTACTTAAAGTGGTACATGAGTGGAAATAAAAAGTTTGAAAACCAGTGTTTTAATCATATCTAATTGATTTGTTATGTGGACAGTTTCATAATTCCAAAGAAATGGGCCAATGACAATATTTCTCAAGCAAAATATTTCAATAACAATTGGGTCTAGAGCCGTGGTTCTCAAATCTTTTTTCCCCCACTCACATACCATCCCTTACTAATCACAGAGCACCTATGACATAGGGATTAGTGAAGGTTATATATGAGTAGAGAGAAAAAGTATGAAACCCATTGACTTACATGTTCTATAAGGGGAATCTGTATGGCCCCTGTTGAGACACTGACTTAGGTAGACAGTTGTTGAAGTTGACTGTGCTGTAATAAAACAAACAGCAGAATCAAAGAACATACAATCACTTATGCTAGCCGGAGTAAGTGGTACAAAGAATGAGTAGACAATGTCACTCATTCCCTGCACTGAGCCTTACTCAAAGCATGCAAAGTGTTCAATCTTTTTTTACATTTATCCAAGCATGTTTCCACAAAATTCCACTAGTTTTGCCCAACTTATGACAAATGTGCAGACAAGGTCATTTGTACTGAATTGGAAACCACAGGATACTTTTTTTCTGTAAATCACTTATCTTAAGCTTGGGGCCATGTTGTGGGTGTTTCTCTTAAGGCTATCCTTGGTAGCTTTTGTCACTATAACACAGAAAGTAAGTTAAAAATTGAAACAATTATGTTTTCAGCTAATTAATTAATCCTTTATTATACATATTCTTTCACACAGTCAGCTACTTTTACACAGGGGAAAGAAGTAAAAAAAATTGGAGGACCCGCGTTTAAACTCCCCAACACCATCTCCCACCTTGGAGATTTTTACACAGTGGTAGATGCCTGGAATGGGCTGCCAGGCATAGTGGTGGAAGCAGATATGATAGTGATGTTTAAGAGGCTTTCAGAGAGTCTCGTAAATATGGAGGGATATGGATCATCGCAGGCAGGAGAGATTTAGTTTATTTTGACATCATGTTTGCCACCAATATTGTGGGCCAAAGGGCCTTTTCTTTTGCTTTGCTGTTCTATGAATGATTTGAAAGTGCGAACTTGTAAGCAGGAGCTTAAAAATGTAAATTGGATTAAAAGTTGAATGTTTTTTCCCTTGAACTTTGCTGCCATGTTAGCTGGATCAGGTGTGTTGCCAGCAGTCCCTACACATCCCACTTGCTTGTACCTGGTGTGGAGGGTCCTCAACCTCTGCCTCCCACACCCCAGTGTGAGGTCTGGATGGCAACTCTGCCACAGGTTACATCATGCAGAACTCTGCACACAAAGGGGCTTTGCCAACGCCAAGCTCAAATTCACGTCTGGGGATTTTAAATTGCTTCTGAAATCCAGAGACAATTTAAAAACTATTAAAATTGAAGGTAAAAATTATGAATAGCAAACATACTAATAACACCAATAAATAATTTAAAACCTTATCCCATAACAATAGAAATTGCTTTACCCTTGCCTCCAAAATTTCTGTCCTACGAACCTAACTGTCAAACCAAGGCCATCCATAAATCAGAGGTGCTGGTCACTCTCCAATTGGATGGTATTAACATCGACTTCTCTGGTTTCTGCTAGACCACTACTTGTTCTCCCTCCCTTCCAGATCCTTCCTGTAATGGGGTGATTGGAATTGCCCATGGTGTTCCATTTGTTGCCTAGCCCAAGGTTTACTAAAAGAGGATGAAAACTCCCTCTTTGACCCGTTGTACTTTTCCAACACCAGCTTGCCTCTCATGTTTTTCTTTCAATATGAATGTTACATCAGTGTGAAGAGCTTTAGGACGTGACCTGTTTAGATAAGTTTGTAGATGAAGAATTCTACAATGTTTCTCCTGCAAATAGCTGTGAAGGTCACTAAGCACAATATATTTTGATCTGATGAAGGCGTCAGACTTCTGCGCATTTTTTCCTGCCTGTTTGTCATTGCTTTGTGAATTTTGTTGAGCTTTCAGTACCTCACTGAATAATAACTTCAGCCTCCCAGGGTTCTTTCAGCAAGAGATTGGTGTAGCTTCTCTTGAAACAAATCTTTGGATGGGAAATAACCTGGCAACCCTAATGGAGGTTGTTAAAAGTTAGCTCATGGGCTTTTGATCTACAGCCGGTTCTCTGAAAGTTGCTGCTTTGAAAAAGAGCAGGTTTAAGTTGAGTCACCGTGACTTCGTGGAGATGTGCTTGCCTGGGTATATGGAAGTGGACAGGAGCGAGATAGATCAGCTAGTTGAGTGGTGCAGCAACAATCTTGCACTCAAATTCAGTGAAGCTAACGAATGATTGGGGGGTTGTTGCCAGGACTCGGGGGGTGGGGGGGGGATGTTGAACAATAGGGAGAGGTTGAGCAGGTTATGTCTTTATTCCTTGGAGTTCAGGAGGATGAGGGGTGATCTCACTGACGTGTTCAAGGTCATGAGAGGAATAGATTGGGTGAATGCCTAGAGTAATTGGTAACCAAGTCAAGTTTATTGTCATCTGATTGCACAAGTACAACACAAAGAAACAGCGATCTCCAGTCCTCTGTGTAAAACACACAGGCACACAGCAAGACATAACACACACACACAAACAAATAATACATATGCAGGACAAGTATTCATATATACAAATAAATATTGTTACATGAATATGAAAGTCTTGGTTGGTTCGTGTGAGCAGATCCTTTGGTGATTCCGTATTCTCACTGCCCGTGGTGGTGCTGGCTGATACTCCTGTATCACTTTCCCAATGGGAGTACCTAAATGATGCTGTGTGCAGGGTGGAAGGGGTCCTCAATATTGTTGATGTGTAGTGGAGGGTGGTCGTTCCTGATTCTCCTAAATTGCATGATCATCTCCTTCATCTTGTCCACGTTGAAACTCAGGTTATTGCTCTCGTACCATTCTCGCGAGATTTTCCACCTCTTCTCTGCACTGCGACTCATCGTCGTTGCTGATGAGGCCGACGACTGTTGTGCCATCTGCAGGTTTGATGACATTGTTGGAGCTGGATCTGGCAGTGCAGTCGTGGGTCAGTAGTGTGAACAGGAACCAGAGGACATAGGTTTAAGGTGGACGGAGAGACTTAGAAGTGACCTGAGGGACAACATTTTTTACATTTTTGGGTTGCCGGAGGAGGTGGTTGAGGCAGGTACGTTTTAAAACAGAAATTGGACAGATACATGGATACGATAGGTTTAGAGGGTTATGTAACATACGTAGGCAGGTGGGAGTAGTGTGGGTGGGACATTTTGGTTGGAATGGGTGAGATGGACTGAAAGGCCTGTTTCCACACTGTGTGACTCTACGACAGATAGCCAAAGAGTTGAACCAAAGGTAAGTTTGGGGGAGTTCCTTAAACAAGGAGGAAAAGGTCAGGAGGGTTAGGAAGGAAGGTTCTCAGCGCGAGCAATTGGTACAGCATCTCAAGTCAAACTTAGTTTAAGCCCAATGGCAATGTGATCTGCGGGAGATAGAGATTGAAACAAGACTTAAAGACTTTGTCTCAGCAATTGTTTAATGTCATAAAACAGGCTTTGTTTGTTAGTATTTCATGCACTGACTCTATATGGACCACCAAGATTAGCTCTTAGGTGTTTTTCATACACAAATCTGAGCCAGTATGAGAGCTGATGATGTTTTGACTTGCGTTTGGTATCCCACTAATTGAAGTACATCTGTCATAGGGAACGTGTTTGAAATTATTTTTAAAGACTTTGTGAAAATCCTCAGGCAAAGTCAATATGGCTTTGTGAAAGGGAAATTGACACATTTATTCAACTTTCTAAAGCAGTAACATGTGCTTTGGATAAAAGAAAGCCTATGGATGAGCTGAAATGTCAGCAGGAAAGGTGCTGCAACAAAGATAATTGCAGAATTAAAAGCTCAGTATAGGAGTAACATATCGTTATGGGTAAAAGACGAGCACAGAGTCAGGACAGGTCACAGGATGCAAAGCCATCCTGTTGCCAGTGAGGTCCAAAACCACATCTGATTGCAAGCTGTTCAGACACTAACTCACCAAGATTCAAGATTCCTTTATTGTCAAGTAATAGTACAGACTATGTAGTATGACACAAAATTGCCTTTTGCCTGCCTTAAGACAGATAGAGTCATCATTCGTGTTGCCCAGCAACCCTTATGGTGAGAGAGAAAGAAGCAAAAAGAGTCCCTTCAGAGACACTGAATATCTGTGGATTCACCCCCAGCACTCCCACAGCCACACAGACTCCTGTTTAATCCATTGGCAGCCTGAGCTCCAGATCCAAACCTGCAACATAATTGGAAAGACCGGTGCCTGAGAGGCCCTTCTTGCCCTCAGCACCCTCTCAAATCCCAGCTCCGACACCTGATTCCCTTAAGCCAGTCTCCAGCAGCCCGCAGCCTGTGCGAGAGCCCTGACTGCAAGTCACCCACTGCCTTTATTGGTCCTTACGCCGTTGAGCACCTCGCTACTCCGCCACTGTGATCACCTTCCCTGTAGGGTCACCTCCTCTGATTCTCCTCTCAAAGGGGGTGTTCTCATCTGAAGCTATTGAGTGTTTTACCACTGAAGAATATATAGCTTTATTAAACAAAAAGCATTCATATTTCATTCACTGCTGCAGTTTATGCTCTTGCCCTTCAAGAGCTTAATTCTGCTCCACAAATTGAATCAAGTTCCACTTAATAGTATGTTCTGTCTAAGTGCAGCTTTTCTGTTCTTTATTCCAATGAGATTTCAGGTTGAGTTAGCACTGGCACTTCTGTTTCGTAATCATCCTGAACATCTCAATTAGCTCCACTCTTGTGTATGTTGTTAATGCTGGCAAGAAAATAAAAGCCTAACACTTGATTTAACTATAATTTGCAGTTAAAGGGTTGGAGCATTGAAGAATTGCAGAGGAGACTGGCCTCACTAGACCCCACAATGGAGCAGGAGATTGAAGAGATTCGCCAGCGTTATCAGGCCAAGAGACAGCCCATCCTGGATGCCATCGACGCTAAGAAGCGGAGGCAGCAGAACTTCTGAGATTCACCAGTAGTCGGGTGATGTGCTGAGCTCAGGGCGGCACACCACTCCAGGCCCTGTGAAGAAACATTGTTCCTCAAGCACGCGCCCATACATCGCACAGGTTTCCACACGCAACTTTAGCTGTTACTTTGCACCATCGTGTGTGCGCACACTTGGGTGAAGCAACAAGGGTTGTCCGTGCTTACAGCAACAAACAGACTTACACTCATTGTCACATACACCTGCACACAAGCGAACGCACACTCCAACACAGACACACACACACCACAAAAACAGCTCTCATGCTGTGGACTAATAGGCAAGTTGCCCCTCTAACCTCAGGAGTCTTGCTTTTGGTTGCGTGGCTAGTACAAAGCCACCACCAGGATGAACATTGTTTTTATTTTAGTTTTAAAAAACTATTTTTCTAAAATATTTTTTCCTGCAGCCATCATCACTCTGAGAACTACCTTAAGTTCTATATTTTAAACAGATCAGAGGCACATCCAAGATTAACACTTTGCAAAAAACTACTGTATATCAGAGCTTCGGGCCAAACCCCTCTCTTTGCTCTCCCTCATATGCCCACTGAAGCCTGGCTTTGAATAATGGATGGGAAAACTATATCGGAGGCATGAAATAGAATCAAACGTATGCAATTGCTGAAGAAATGGACTAACATTCTGTTTTTCTCTTCTTGAAGTACTTTGTATTTACTTGTCCTCCACAACCAGGGGTTTCAGTTATCTCTGCTATTGTTATTGCTTGAAATGAGATAACTTTAATTTGCACCCTTTAGTTTAGTTCCTCCAGCTTTTAGCACCATGTGAAACGAGATCCCAGTGCTTTGCTTTATCCAAGCATATTTAGACAGTTTCAATAGATGGAACGTCTTTCATGACCTCGGATTAGCCAGTGAAATATGTTTTGAGATGAGGTCACTGAAGTAATGTGGTAAGGACAGCGGTCAACTCATTCCCAGCAAGCTCCCACAGTGGCAATTGAAATCATGCCCAGGTAATCTGTTTTTCAAGGGGTTGATTAAGAAACAAGTGGTGATCAGGAAACCAAGGGGGATCTTCCCATCTTCTCCTTTGAAATAATGTTCATAGGATCCTTTACCCTGAGTAATGGTCTAGCCTGTTTCACTTGGACAGGAGAGGGCTGGTGCCTTTACAAAGCCACACCACAGGATAGCGTTCATGCCATTGTCAGACCTTTCAGGCCCAAATATTGCCTGTAAAATGCCCACATTCCTCCAGGTTTTTAACAGTCATTGCTGGTAATAGTGTTATCCACAGTTGTGTAATTCCTCACAACACACAATGGACATTTATCGAGTATTGAATGTTATGGCTAGGGTAGTAGATGGAATCTTTAACTTTATTTACATTTCTGCTTCTCTATCTCCAGCCAACAGTTGGGAAGCCTTTAGAACCATCCCCCTCCCCCAGAAAACTGAAGCCCTCGCTGTGTTTTTAAGCTGTGTTGTGAACATATGCCCTCATTTAAAGGCCCTTCAATTATATTCTCACTCAGTTCTACAGTGATTATCCCCATCTTCTTTCTTGCAATGGAATCCACCATCAAGATGCATTCTTTCATGAACTGATCTTTTCATTGCTGACTGGCTTTTACCATATATGCTGGCGTTCGGGATGACTGTAGAGAATGACCCCAGAATTTCTGTCTAAAATGTTAGTTTTGAGCAATACCCTTTGTATAAGATGACTCACCCCTTCCCCCATCAAAAGAAAACTGGCACTTACCACTGAGCAGTGGATGCTGGTAAAAAGCAAATCACAATATTTTAGTACCAACTTACCAAGTAAAAGTTTTCATTTTATTTGGATATTTAAAAAAAAGCCACCATCGACTCCTGCAACAGGCCATTTAAAGCCTCTACAGAGCCGACGGCAGTCAGACTGGGCGGAGGAGCACTGAGACTTCATTGTGTGTCAGAGCCAGCTGGAAAATGGCAGCAGTGTTGAAACTTTGCTATCAAAGTGCAGATTTTAGACACGGCGTATAAGACAACCCTGATTTTAAGGTGACATTTTTTAGTTTCGCAGATCGTTCTATACGCCCGCCAGCGTATACAGTATATTAAATTTTATTCTCGTGTCATTTTCAGCATCGATGATTTCCTTGAGCACTCAACTTCATTATCGCTTGATTGCAGTGTGCTGCTTTGTATCACCTGTTGGTTACTGATACACATGCATAACCTGTCCCGACCCAAAGTGCTTGGTGCACCTCTGCTTACAGGACGTCCCTGCAGAACTGCCTGAACTCGCCATCAGGTGGAGCCAAGGTGCATCAGAATGGTTCTGGTTTCTGTTGCAAGACTTCACTGCATCTGCATGTGTCAGCGCTGAGTCCTGGAGGCTTGCTCAGATGTTGCTGGTGCAATGGTCCACCAAGAGATAACTTCCGTGCAATCCAAGTAGGAGTGTCTCCCAGCTGTGTCCCATGAGGTCTAGTGGCACTCTGCTGACTGCAGGTTTGATCAGCGCCACATGTGAGCAACATTTATTGACAGAAACGTTTTGGCAACTGACTGGTAAATAGTGGTCTGCAAATGTGCCTTACAAATTGCACCCATTCCAGGAGAGAGGCTAATTGGGATTTACCCTGTCACAGATCCAGATTTGTTAGATGTGCAATGTGTAGAATTCCCACCTTGTGTGAAGGTCTACAGCATTGCTGTACTGTTTTTGTACTTAAGGATGTTTTTTAAAGTAAATTTTCACTGGTATTTTTCTGTGAACTGGATTGAAAGTGTTATTCTCAAGATGTTTGCAAAATGTTAATGGAGCAGAAACAGACCCGTGTTTCTCCACGTAAGCCTCATCAAGTTCACTGCTTGTGTTTTCTGTGTCCTGTCACATTCCCTCTTTTATCATGAGTCATAGAGCTAAACAGGCCCTTAGGCCTTACTTGTCCATGTTGACTGAGATCTTTGCAGAAATCTCCGGACACACCATCAGAGTCGTAGGGACCTACCGAGGGAAACAGACCTATTGACCTGACTTGACGATGCTAGTCCCATTGCCTGTGTTTGGTGAATCTTTTCTATATTTACTCATTGAAGTGTCTTTTGGACATTACAATTGTCCCCGCTTCCTCTCACAGATCATTCCATACATCCACCACCCTCTGTGTGAAGAAGGTGACCCTCAGGTCCCTTTTAAATCTTTTCCCTCTCAAATTAAATCTAGTTGTAGATTCTCCTACTCTGCAAAACAAAAAATCTATGACTATTTACCTTATCTATGCCCCTAATGATTTATGAGATTCCAGAAGGTCTCAGCCTTGCATTTCAAGCTTTTTACTTCCTATGGATGTTGCATGACCTGCTGAGTTTCTCCAGCACTTTTGTGTATTACTCTAAGCAAGCAATATTTATTTTAATTAGAGACTCTGGAATAATTAGAATATTTAAAAAGAGTGCAAATTTCATTTCATTCCTTTCTCTCCAAAGCCTTTTAGCTATGAACGGGAGCGAGAGTTGGAACAAGGCTTTCCCAGCACAAACCCAAGGGGATCCTTTCTCGTGTTTGTAGGCCCAGTTTCACAGAACAGGGAATTAACAATCATGCGGAGATCAGAGGGATCTGATTTTGGGTTAAGTTAGTTCTTTGTCTGTCACCTTTTAGTGGTTATTAACATGGACAAGGGTGATATTTTGAGGGCAGCTGATAACAGTGTAAGTTACCAGATAATTTGAGTTCATCTTGCAAAATGGATAAGATTTTGATGTTCTTAAATGCTAAAAGCCAAGAAATTCAACTGAGGGGAGGCAGGTACATGATTTTCCTCGCAAGCCCATTTTCCGATGTAAACTTTGATTTACCATGCCAATGTTATGTCAATTAAATGTTTGAAGGGAAGCTTCTTAATCTGATAAGATACAAGGTCTGACTCTGTCTTCCTTTATCCATCTGTCTCCTTTCCCCCAACTCTGCATTCACAGAGCCCAAACACCCCCCTCCCCCAGTCAATTCTCATCTTTCCTCCTCCTGTCCTGTCTGTAAGGAGTTTGCACATTCTCCCTGTGTCTGCATGGGTTTCCTCCAAGTGCTCTGGTTTCCTCCCATCCTACAAAGATGTACAGGTGTTGTAGGTTAATTGGGTGGCACGGACTTATGGGCCAGAAGTGCCTATTAGCGTGCTGTATATCTAAATTAACATTTTAAATTTTAAATTATCCAATTAGTGCCTTTTGTCTGTTGGTCTGTACACCTCCCTCTGCCTTTTCTTCCCTTCTCCACAGCCTTTTAATTCAGGCACCTGTCTGTTTTTTACTCATACCTTGAAGAAGGCCTCAGGCCTGAAACATTGGCTATTTATCTTTATCTCCTTTGGACTCTGCGAGACCTGTTGAGTTCCTCCAGCATTCCTGTGTTTTTACTGAGATACAACAAGACTTCAGAGAATGGACCTTGATTCCAGAGGGCCATTGTGTCCCCACTTGTTCAATACCTGACCAATGTCTACTGTATTTACTTGTCCCAGACACAACAGGGATGGAGGAACTCAGCAGGTCATGCAGCATCCATGGAAACCAAAAGGCAGTCAACACTTCAGGCAAGAACCCTTCTTCAGCTGTGCTGAAAATCAGATCAACTGCCTACTCCTTTTCATGGACCTGCTGAGTTCCTCCACCACTTTTGTGCATTGTACCAGTTCCCTGGCATCTGTAAACTTCTCGTTCACCTCTACTTATTTGTCTCCTTCATTCATAATGCAGACTTTGCCTATCTCATCTTTGTGATCTTAAGCAGTTGTGTTGCCTCTTCTCCTAATGGTTGTACCTTTGTAGCTTGTGGTCATCTCTTAAGATTGGAGCTTCTTGGCCTTTCCCACCAACACCAAGCTTTTCCTCAAAGGTTTATAGGTAGAAGAGCCCCATCTCCCCTCCTGCAACATAAAACACATGCCCCCCACCAAGTGTTTGTAGAGAATGTTGAAGTGATCAAAAAGATTGAATTGTTTTAAGTTGATTAAATTATTTCTTAAACTAACGATGGAAATATTATTCTTCATTTGTCAAGAAAGGGAAGGAATAATCTTTAAAAATAGTAGTGCCTCGATTTATTGATGAATTTAGGGAAAGTTCTGGTTCTGGCCCTTCCCCTTAACCAAACCAAATGAAAAATGTAAGGTTAGATCAGTGAGGCCAGGTTTATAATCAGTCAGTAAGCTGGTCTGTTCTGTGTGTCCCAGCACTCAGAGACACTACTCGGAGAAACCTGTTTTCATTGAAAAATGGGTCCCATTTGACTCTACTTCCAATGGTCTGTCAAGCAGTGAGAACAACTTAATGTCTTAAAAAATGATGGCCCCCCCCCCCATACCTTCGATTCTTCATCCCATTATCTTCAACCTGAACTTCAGTTACCAGTCTTCTCTGAAACTCCCTCAGAATTATGACAACCTCGATTTACTCTCCCCGGAGCTCGCTCTGCTAGAGGGAGCATAAGCACAAATTTTTCACCTGTACCTGGCCCAACACTCTTCTCCAGAGTGGTCCTCTGATCACCAGCTCCATGCAAACTCTTACTTTGGGAGCTCCATGCATATTTCTACAGAACTTCATGTTGACTTGCATAAAATACCACGTGATTCCATTTTTTCTTGTTACGTGGGCTGAAGTCTAGAGGAATTAAGCTGTTACAGAAAGGCAAGATCAACCTGGTGGCTTGCGGAAAAATTTGGGAGGGAAGAAGAGAATGGGGTCCGTGACCTAAATTAGAGAGTCTACTATATTGCCATCGTTGCTAAGGCCCAGGCTCTATATGGAGTCCTTTACGTAAATGCACTGAGATGGAGAGACATCAAAGTTTTCACTTTCCCATTTAAAAGGAAACTCAAGCTGTTTCATAGAAATACATCATCACAGCAGGTTCTGTTTGTTTGGAATGGGGATTAAAGCATTTTTTTTACTTGTGTGAATATTATATAAAATGTTCAATTTAGATGTGTATGTTTGTGGATGAAGAAAAGTTTGTAAATTTTACTGTCTTTTTTATTCTAATGTTGCAGCTCTTATGTTCTGTAAACTTTGTTTAATTATGTTTGCCAATAATTGTTAATTAAAGTTGTTAGGAAATGTTTGAATGGAAGCTTCTTCATCTGATAAGGCAGCCCAGTGGTTAACACAAAGATATTGCAGCACCAACAACCAGGGTTCAAATGTGCCACCATCTGTAAGGAGTTTGTATGTTCTCCTCATCCCCGTGTGGATTTCCTCTGGGTGCTCCTGTTTCCCCTCCATGTTCCAAAAGTTGTATGGGGTTGGTAGGTTAATTAGTCACATAGATGTAATTCGGCAGTGCAGTCTCATGGGCCAGAGGGGCCTGTAACCTTGCTGTATTTAAAGTAAAATGATAAAATGCAGCAAGATTGCACTAAAAGGATCTTGATTCCAGGATGACAATGGTGTCCTGACCTGTGCAATACTCACCAACTATCTAGATAATTGTCTCTTGAGCTCAGAAAAACAAAGGCCTTTTCATCGAGAAGCCATTAGCTCCAAGTTGCATGTCATTCTTCCACGGAAGATGTTGCATCTTTGTTACTTTGTCACCCTCCTCATTCAAGGTGGTAGCTCATCTCCACCTTCTCAAGGACAACAAGAGATGCGCATAAAATCCTGGTTTTGTCAACAGTGGCTGAGAGCAGAAAGAAAACTCTGCATTGGATGGCTTTATTTATTAATGGCTCTGTTTTAAAATTCCTCTAGCAGTTGCATCTCCGTAGCTTTACTTCTTCTATTCTCTAACTATCTCCAGCCCTCATACCTTCCCAAATTTCTATTCTTTCCCTTTTCACACATGCCACAATAAGAGTGCTTCCACATCATCTATTAGCTATGGCTCCTTCACCTGTGCAGCCATTACATCCATGTCTGGCTCTTTGCTCGTCTACACCAACTACATCAGCCCACATTGTATCCATATCCTGCCTGTCACTTTCCATGGAGGCTTCATGACCTGCTGAGTTCCTCCAATCTTGTTTCACCTCCTTTCGCACTGGAGTGTATGTTCGAGTCAAGTCAAGTTTATTGTCATCTGACGAAACAGCGTTCTCTGGTTCTCAGCTGCAAAACATGCAAACACACAACCAGGCATAACACACGTACAGACAAACAGTACATATGCAGGACAAGATCAAGTGTTATGAGCCCTGAGGACTCCAAATCCCAGCAGTAATAGAAATTCACCAAGACAATGGTTACTTAAACAAAAGTTGTTTTTAATTTTCTTTAAACACAATAACAAGACCAAATTTTACCATTATTATTAATTTACCGTCTAATTTTAAGTGCACATATATGTAATGTGTATATGTCCAGGATAGTTTTCTGTTTCACAATCCAATCATTCACTTCTCCCTCCTCCAAGTTCACTGGTATCAGGCAATTCTTATACTGTGCACAGAATTTAACATTTTGTATATCTTCACCAGGCTCTGGTGCTTAAACTTAAATGGTTGCCACTCAGGAAGGTTCATGTTGGTTTCAGAGAGAGATTTGTTGCTCATTGGACACACACAAACTGATTTTTTCCAATCAGTCTTGGCAAGGAAACTTGCCCCATCATGGGTTTTCCAAATGATAACCTCTTCTTCCAGGTCACCACAGAGTTCCTCTTATTTCCCTTATTTCAGGAGAAACACTAGCCAGCCATTTCCTCTTGTAAGGACCACAAGGGTTTTCATCAGACTGAACTCAGAACTCACAACCCATCTTCAAAATGGAGTTTTTCTACAAGCCTACCAGTTTGCCATTTTGCAGCCTCAACTGCTACTGTGGAACTGATCTCTCTATCACTCTCTGAGAGAAGAATACAGTTTGTTTATTCCTCTCTCTGCTTGTAAAAACCAAAAATCTCTCCCAAGGCTCCAAACCCAATCTTTGAAAGATCTTATCAGTGCTTCTGAAGCTGGACTTTGTTGCCCATACACAATAGATCAGAAAAGCCAACCGGAGCCTCCATGTCTAGCTTCAGCAAAGCTCTTGCATTTTAAATGAGATGTCTTTTGTGAAGTGTTACTCTGTGAAGTTACCTACACTAAACCCCACAATCTATCTCTTTTAAAGACATATTTATCCATAATTTATTATTGTCATAGTAATAAAACAGTAACCTGTTACATAAAATTCTTTTTAGCAGTTCTTACAGTCAGAGAAAGAGTCCCCCCAGAGTCAACGAATGTCTGTAGATTTACCTCCAGTGCTTCCGCAGCCCCGCAGAGTGCAGAACAAACCATTGGCAACCCGAGTTGCATATCTGAACCTCTGACGCGGTCAAGGACACTTCTTGCATTCTGTTTCCGATACCTGGTACTTGACTGGCCAGTTCGAGCCAGTCTCCAGCAGTCCGCAGGCTGGCGCAAGTCTCCCGACAGCAGTTCCAGGAGCCCACAGCTCACAGGTTCTCGAGCGGGCAGCAGCCCACAGCTCACAGGTTCTCGAGCGGGCAGCAGCCCACCCCCCACAGGCACCAACTGGTCCCTCAGCTGCAGAACTTCCTCACTGGTCCACTTCCGTGGTCACAGTCCCATGGGTCATCGCTGCCGCTTCTCCTCAGACAGGGGGGTGGGGTGATCTTTCTGTCCTCTGGTGCCCTGCTCCAGTCCTCCAATTCCCTGGAGCCTGCAACCCCTTATGGCTGCCGCCGATTAATAGGCACCGGCATCTTGGGCGCTGACCCTGAGGTCGTGGAATCTCAAATAAAACCACCGTCGGCTCCCTCAGCAGGCCATTCCAAGCCTGTGCGGAGTTGACGGCAGTCGACTGGGCAGCCGGACCCCTTGGAAAAGCGACATCTCCGCTCCCTCACTCGCTGTGGGTCTGCAACAGTGGTAGTGCCGTCGCTACAGTGACTCTAGCAGTGCCGCCATCTTGAATATATATCAGTAAATAAATATTGTTTCATGAATATGAGCTTCTCGGGTGGTTATTGTGAGCTGTTCCTTTGGTCATTCAGCTCACTACCCATGCATATTTATGCCTTGTCAATTAACTATTGGAGAAAATATCCTCCAAAACTGTGATCATATGTGACTCCACCACCTTTTGCAGAAAGTTCCAGATATCAACCATCAAATCCCATTTAAAGATCCTTCCTCACACCATAAGTGTAAGGGTTATAACCAAAAAAGTGGCTTAAAATCACTTGTATACTTGGGCTGCCAGTCTGTGGCAGCCTGCAGTTTGTTTTGCATTCCTTTGAGTGTTTCTGTGGTTGCAGCCTGTGACACCAAGGTCCCTCTCTGTGGTTTTGAGATAAGAGTCAGTTTTGAATTGTTCTGAGAAGATGGAGGGTCTTGGAATACACCTGAAAAGTAATGTAAAATCTCCAAGAAAAGTGCAGAGAACAAAACAAAGGACTCTACATCACCTTTGTTGACCTCACCAAAGCCTTCGACACCGTGAGCAGGAAAGGGCTTTGGCAAATACTAGAGCGCCTCCGATGCCCCCCAAAGTTCCTCAACGTGGTTATCCAACTGCACGAAAACCAACAAGGTCGGGTCAGATACAGCAATCAGCTCTCTGAACCATTCTCCATTAACAATGGCGTGAAGCAAGGCTGCGTTCTCGCACCAACCCTCTTTTCAATCTTCTTCAGCATGATGCTGAACCAAGCCATGAAAGACCTCAACAAGGAAGACGCTGTTTACATCCGGTACCGCACGGATGGCAGTCTCTTCAATCTGAGGCGCCTGCAAGCTCACACCAAGACACAAGAGCAACTTGTCCGTGAATTACTCTGCAGACGATGCCGCTTTAGTTGCCCATTCAGAGCCAGCTCTTCAGCGCTTGACGTCCTGTTTTGCGGAAACTGCCAAAATGTTTCACCTGGAAGTCAGCCTGAAGAAAACTGAGGTCCTCCATCAGCCAGCTCCCCACCATGACTACCAGTACCCCCCACATCTCCATCGGGCACACAAAACTTAAAATAGTTAACCAGTTTACGTATCTCGGCTGCACCATTTCATCGGATTCAAGGATCGACAACAGACTCGCCAAGGCAAATAGCGCCTTTGGAAGACTACACAAAAGAGTCTGGAAAAGCAACCAACTGAAAAACCTCACAAAGATTAGCGTATACAGAGCCGTTGTCATACCCACACTCCTGTTCGGTTCCGAATCATGGGTCCTCTACCGGCATCACCAATGGTTCCGAGAACGCTTTGACAAGCGTTGTCTACGTTCCATCCTCAACATTCATTGGAGCGACTTCATCCCTAACATCGAAGTACTCGAGATGGCAGAGGCCGACAGCATCAAATCCACGCTGCTGAAGATCCAATTGCGCTGGGTAGGTCACGTCTCCAGAATGGAGGACCATCGCCTTCCCAAGATCTTGTTATATGGCGAGCTCTCCACTGGCCACCGTGTCAGAGGTGCACCAAAGAAGAGGTACAAGGACTGCCTAAAGAAATCTCTTGGTGCCTGCCACATTGACCACCGCCAGTGGGCTGATATCGCCTCAAACCGTGCATCTTGTCACCTCACAGTTCGGCGGGCAGCAACCTCCTTTGAAGAAGACCGCAGAGCCCACCTCACTGACAAAAGACAAAGGAGGAAAAACCCAACACCCAACCCCAACCAACCAATTTTCCCTTGCAACTGCTGCAACCGTGTCTGCCTGTCCCGCATCGGGATTGTCAGCCACAAACGAGCCTGCAGCTGACGTGGACATTTACCCCTCCATAAATCTTCGTCTGCGAAGCCAAGCCAAAGAAAAATCTCAAATACAGTATTAAGTATCTTTTAATCGTGAATCAAAGTTAATAAGTAATAGTCCCATATAAGATCTAATAAACCTTGGAAAACTCTATTAAACTTTGTCCTGGATCTTTTGATGAAAAAGTCAAACAAGGACATTATATCCAGGCGACTATATAGGAAGATAGTCATTACCATAAGCTTATGCCTTGTTTTTGATATCCCTATCTTGGGGTGGGGGGGGCGGGGGTCAAGAGATTTTTACCCATTTATTTATACTTCTCATCTCCTACCTGGGGAAAAAGTCTTTGAGTATATACCTTACCTATAGCTCTCATCATTTTATTGTACATACCTCTGATGGGACACCCCAGAGTTTCCTTTGTTCCAGGGAAGTCAGTCCCTCCCCAGAACTGGTTCTCCAGCTCAGTGAACCACTTCGGCCCTCTCGTCTGGCAGAAGTGGCAAGAGGTGATGTCCTGATTGCAAGGCAATTCAACAGAACCCTACCTCCATCTCTGTGCGTGAGAGGAGGGGAGAGTGTAATCGGTTCCTTGGCCCAGTTTCAAATTGCAAATAGATTACACTGGTTGATGAAGATTTTGCTTCCTGAACACTCATGAGTGTATTTTATGGACTTTGGTCTGCTTATCACAAAAATCACCTTAAAATTTTCCTGTCACATACTGTTCCTGTCATATTTTAAGTCTACTAGTATATTGCCTGGAAAACAAGCTGTTTTGGTCAGTTCAAGCAGGCCTGAGCATGCCCTCAGTGCAGGTGCTATTCAAATATTATCTTAGGCCTGGGTATGCTTAGTCAGAATAGATGCAGACAGGCTATAAAAGCAGCTCACATATATAGGTGCTGTGCATTACATTGATTATAGATTGAATGCATATTGTTGCACATTCTTCAGGCAATAGTGTAGTGATTGTACTTAACAATAGAATTTATCATCTTGAGTAAGATTCAATACAGCAGAAATGGCTGGTCACTACTGCGATATGTTCTGTTATATTTGTAGTGAGTCATCGCTTAAGGCCGAAAGACATGGTATGATTGCACGTATTAAGAAAGCCTATGAGCTCTACTTTGGTTGGAAAATTGGTGACCAAGACAAACCCTTGGCTTCTCACACTTATTGTGCATCATGTGCCGTCAACCTATCGCAATGTGTCCGCATCATTATGTGATTAAACATGCTGAATTCAATAAAAGTTAATTTCATGTTTCTCCCAACTTCCTTCATGATACAGGAAATATGAATTCATCTTTGTTTTCCATATGAAGCTGTCTATCATAATCCCCAATTTCTTTTCAGGAAGCAAACCTTTTGAAATTTTTCCAGTGTGATCAGGTAATTATCAGTTTGCTGTTTGTGGGAGGTGGCCTTTTGGAAATGACAACTTAATGTCAACAAGTAGATCACTGGATGTAAAGAACTCTGGGACATCCTTAAAGGGCCATGTAAATGGATAAATGCAAGTTGTTTGAATGTGCCAGCACCTGTTATACATTTCTGGCTGAATTGTTCTCTGTAAAATAATAATGAAACCCAAGTCATCAGTGATGGACTATATTTAGCATCATCTTTCCATCACTGCTGGTTCACTCAATACAGTTTATCTGAAGTGTCAGACCGCCAAGTACTCTCAGCTAGATATGAAATATCATGACATGAACCTTCAATGTAAATAAGTTATCCGTGACATCTGTAGCAGATGTGTCACAATAGGATGACATCATAGCATTTTTAAAAATCCGATGACCAATCAGTGTGCCTGACTATTTTAAGGTCCAAGTCAAATAAAAAATTAATTCCAATAATAGTGTCTGTATTAATTAAAAAGGCAATTCCAATGACTGCAAACATTTTGAAATATTTATTTATTCTCATAGACCCTTGTCGTGGTCAAAATGCTTACGTCAGGCTCTTTCTCTCAGAGGAGATGAATCATTTTGTGGCGACGTAGCTTGTGACAGATGTCACCCACTTAACAAGATGTAATAATAAAGGTTCCTTAAATACAGAAAAATAAAGCTCTGAAATACTCAACAGGTCGGGCAGTGCAGATGAGGAAAGAAAGAAGCAGAATGGGTCAGGTACCCTTCATCATCTGGGGAATCCGGAGGGACTCAGTGGGTCAAGCTGCATCCATGTAGATAAGTGGTCAGTCAACATTTCAGTAAAAACACATTCTGGAGGAGCTCAGTGGATCTCGCAGCATCCATAGAAGGTAAAGATAAATAACTGATGTTTTGGGCCTGAGTCCTTCTTGAACTCCTATGAAGTTGTGCCGAGTTCCTCCACCATATCTGTGTTTTTACTACAATCACAGCATCTGCAGACATGTGTGTTCCTCATCCGGATGCTGCAAGACCTACTGAGTTCTTCCAGCATGTTTGTGGTTTCGCTACAACCACAGTGACTGCAGGTGTTCGTGTTTCACTCCAGTCAACACTACAGGTCGGGACCTTTTATCCTGAGTTGAACAATGGAGGAATAGGCAGTGCTCTTACCTAGAGTTCGAGGCTCAATTCAGAAGTTCTTACAGATAAACCCGGCTGGTTCTGCTAATAAGCCCACTGCTGCACTGCAAGAGATATCGTTTGTGTTCATATTTATTGTACGTACATGACATTATATACAACCCTGAGATTTCTTTTTCCTCTGGGTGTGGCAGAATTACCACTTACTGGTAGTTCAAAAAAAACTACACAATGTACACATGTAAATAAATAAATGTAATCAAAGAGAGGGAAAAAAATCAATAAAATGAGGAATTAAGAGTCCTTAAAAGAGTTCCTGATTGAGTTTATTGTTGAGAAGTTGGATGGTGGAGGGGTAGCAGCTGTTCCTGAACCTGGTGGTGCAAGTCTTGGGGCACCTAGACCTCTTTTCTGGTTGTAGCAACGAGAACAAAGAGTGTGTGCTGGGTGGTGTAGACCCTTGATGATTGCTGTTGCTCTCTGACAGCAGCATTCCTTGGAGACGTTGTCGATGGTGGAGAGGATTTTGCTTGTGAGTCCTGAGTTGTGTCCACTACCTTTCACAGGGCTTTATGTTCAGGGAAATTGGCATCCCCATACCCAACCATGACGCAGCCAATTAACCCACTTTCGACCATACAGCTGTAGAAATTTGCCGAGATTTCCAATGTCATACCTGTACTGACAATAACCACACCAGCAGTGCGAGTATAAGACAGCTTTAATAAACTAATATGTACCCTAAGAGATCTCGTCTCTCTGCAAGACAAACCTGGAAGGCTAGACTGTAGCTTTACATACAAGGTCACCGGGATGACCCCTGGTGACCTAGTGGTGTAATTACATATCACCACAATACCAAACCTCTGCAAACTCCCGAGGAAGTAGAGACACTGACGTGTTTTCGTAATGATGTCATTAGTGTGTTGGGTCCAGGAAAGATCCTCTGAGATGGTGATTCCCAGGAACTTAAATTTGCTCACCCAGGATATTCAGCCCAATATCTTATTGGTCTGTCCAGTAGGAATTAAAGACCCTATGACACCACTTGGAAGAAGATTATGCCTCAGCTGCCATCATTAATGCCTTCTTTCACTGGTACCAGAGTTGCAAGAATGCAGATGGCAGAGTTGATGTCTGATCCTTCAAAGCTGATGAATTATGTAGTTAGTGACAGATATTGCCCACTTAACAACATTTCATGTTAATTTGCATGGTAATGAACAATTTAAACTAATTTTACTGCTTGGTGTTTCTGTGAGAAATGGAATTAAAGAAAAATCTGGCGCTCATTATGTCAGAGGTAGACAGCTCAATTCATCAGGAGTGGAGGCACAAGACAATCAATCACATCTTCCCTCTGTAACCCTGCAGCTAATATCTACCCTTTTTCTGGGTGACAGCATTTGTTCCTTCTGGTACCATACTCTTATAGCACTTGAAATGCTGAGCATTACAGCACAGAAAACAGACCCTTCGGCCCTTCTAGTCTGCACTGAACTATTATTCTGCCTCGTCACATTGACCTGCACCCAGTCCATATTCCTCCATACCTCTTCCATCCATGTACCTGTCCAAATTTTTCTTAAATTTTAAAATTGAGACCTCATTCACCACTTCTTTTCACACACCCACCACTCTTTGTGAAGAAGATCCCCTTAAACTTCCCCCCCGCCCTTTCACCCTTGACCCATGTCCTCTGGTTTGCATCTCACCTAACCTCCATGGAAAAAGCCTACTTGACTTTCTATGGCCATCATAATTTTGTATACCTCTATCAAATCTCCCCTCTTTCTTCCACGCTCCAAATAATAACATTCTATTCTTTAACTTTTCCTTGTACCTCAGTTCCTCAAGTCTGGACAACATCCTGGTAAATCCTCTCTGTGCTCTTTCAATGTTATTGATATCTTTCCTGAGCTGTAATTAGTAGCAGGCTAAAAACAAATAAACAATGGGTTGGGCAGCATCTGTGGAGGGAAACGTACAGTCAATATTTTAGGACTATCCTGAAGGAGATGGACTGTGGCAAGGATAAATATTAATAATATAATAGAAGACTAAGAAAGTCCGGCATGTCCTTCTTGTTGCTCAAAAATGTCTAAGATGCACCATCTGAAGCAGAATCATTTTGAGTGAAGGCATCAAGGCACAGGTTAAGGATCCTTAATCACATAATTGGAAGAGCTGCATTTTTCTCTGGTTCTTTCAACATCAACGTGAAGGAGATGATCATTAATTTCTGGAAAGTGGGCAGAGACAACCCCTCCATCCACATTAATGGTGTTGATGTTGAAGAGTCAATAGCTTCCAGTTCTTAGGGATAAATATCTCCACTGATCTGACTTGGGACAAGCAAGTTGATGCAACAGTCTCACCAATCCCTCCACCTTTTCAGATGACTAAGGAAGTTGAGTTGTCAAGTTTATTGTCATCTGATTGCACAAGTGCAACCAGAGGAAACAGTGCTCTCCAGTCCTCAGTGCAAAACATGCAGACACACAACGAGACATAACACACATTCAGACAAACAATGCATCTGCAGGACAAGTATTCATAAATACAAATAAATAAGTAAATATAATTTCATGAATATGAAGGTTTCAAATGGGTAGGATGAGCAGTTCCTTTGGTCGTTCAGAATTCTCACTGCCCATGGGAAGAAGCTGTTCCTCAGACTGGTGGTGCTAGCTCTGATACTCCTGTATCCCTTTCCTGACAGGAACAGCTGAAAGATGCTGTGTGTGGGGTGGAAGGGGTCCTCAATGATTTTGCATGCTCTCTTCAGACAGTGATCCTGGTAAGATCACGTCAATGGTGGGGAGGGAGGGGAGAGGGAAATTTTGCCATATCCCCCCTGTCCCTCAACAACTTTTACTGGTGCACCTTTGAACGCAGACTTGCTGGGTACATCACAGCATGGGATTTACTTAAGATCAGAAGAAGCTACAGAAGGTAGTGAATGCAAATCAGGACATCATGCAAAATTCCCTTCCCGCATGAACTCCATCTACACCCCTTACTGCTTGGGAAAGGCAGCCAACTTACTGAAGGACCCATCACACCTTAGACTCACACTCTTCTCCCTCCTCCCATCAGGAAGAAGTCAAAGAGTGTGAAAGCAGGCATCAATATACTTAAGGTCAGTTTCTTCCCTGTAGTTATCAGGCTCCTGAATGAACCCTTCAACAGTGATGTCCTTACCTGGTACAAATTGTTTATAAAATTGCAATTTGTACTCTGTAAATTGTGCTCTTTACACAGCTGTATGAATGTTAGAGATAACCTGTTGGTCTGCTTACAGAAAGACCCTTCTCACTGCATAAGGCATAATGTGACCATATGTAAAATAATGTAACACAGAAAATTCGGCAAAAATATTTCCCACCTCAACAAAACTGAAATCTCACTGGTGGTCTTGGAGGGGGCTCATGTTCTCCTCCTCCCCCACTGGTGGACTGTGGGTTTGTTATAGATGATCCCTAATTAGTAAAGGAATATTTAAGGTGGCCTGTGGGTGGAAAAAAGTTTGAGAACCGCTGCTCAAGTTGGCCCCAAATTGTCAACCTCATCGTGAGCTGTGCATCCGAGTTCGACCTATCCCTGCTGAAGGTATTGACCCCTCAGCCTTGAGTCTGTATCTTGCTCCAATGTTTCACATTATAAGAAAATAAGAAACAGGAAAAGGAGTCAGCCATCCGGCCCGCCAAACTTGCTCCGCCATTCATTGTGAATATGGCTGATCTGATGATAGGTTCATTTTCCACAAATCCCTTAATTCCCTTACTATGCAAAAATCTATCCAACCGTGAGGGAAGGGTGTTTGTGAACATTTGTGTATGGTTTATTGGTTTTTCTGTTAAAAAATAAATAAAATGCATCTGTATAATGTGTACAAAGTTGTTTTTGATGCTCAATATATACATTTTGAAAAAAAATCTATCCAACCTTGTCTTAAATATATTTACTGAAGTCACCTCCACTGCTTCAATGGGCATCGAATTCCACAGATTAATCACCCTCTGGAAAAAGCAGTTCCTCCTCATCTCCATCCTAAATCTGCTACCCTGAATCTTGAGGCTATATCCCCTTGTTCTAGTCTCCCCCACCAATGGAAACAACTTACCTACCTCTATCCTATCTATGCCTTAAACACCAAACAGGGTTAAAGTTCAGACAAATAATGAAGTCTCTCTTACCTTCCAGTCTGATAAAGGTCAATAATTTGTAAGTAACTTTGTTTTTCTGTTCCTGCAGAATAAAAAAAAAACATTTGTGGGCTTTCCCTTTTGGGTCTGATAAAATAACGAGGGAACTGGATAAAATAAATGAGAGAAATATATATTTTTAAAATTTAGACATTCAGCACGGTAACAGGCTCTTTCGATCCACAAGTTTGTGCTGCCCCAATTACACCTGAATGACCTACAAGTCCCGCTACATTTTGAATGGTGGGAGGAAACCCCTGGGGAAAACCCACACAGACACAGGGAAAACATACAAACTCCTTACAGACAGCATGGGATTGTCAGGTTAAGGTTGCCATTTGGTTATTTGGTCATTAAGAATGGGCCAATTAGCTTCTGCGGTCCAGATCCTTGACAAGACATAGGAGCATAAATAGGCGATTCAGCCCATCAAGTCTGCCCTGCCTTTGAATCATGAGATTATCCATCTCCCCATTCATCCCTTGTCCAGCCTTCAGTGCAAAACTCTGGAATACATTTGTGGGGGGGGGGGGGGGGGTCAATCTCAGGCTGATTTGCCTTGATGAGTCATTAACTGTGATCTCTGATCTGGTGCATACAACTACCCGGTGCTGTGCTTGGGTGTGGAAACCGGGCAGGTGTCAATTCTAGTGCTTTCTTTCATGTGGAGTTTGAGACATTGCCAAGGACATTGATCAAGTTCATTCCAGAAAGGTAAGGGTGAACTTAGGAGGAAAGATTGTGTACCCTGGGACTCTACTCATTGGAGTTTCAAAGGATGAGGTGGGATTTCATAGAGGCTTATCAAATTCTGAAATGAATAGAAAAGATAGAAACAGGGAGGTTGTTTGCACTGGCCGGTGAGACTAGAACTAGGGAACATCATCTCGAGATTTGGAGAAGAAGATTTTGGAGAGTAGTGAATCTGTGGAATTCACTGACCAAGGAAACAGTGGAGGCTGCCTCACTGAAAGTATTTAAGACCCAAATAGAGATTTTTCAAGAATAGGGGAATTAGGAGTTAGGAGGAACGGGCAGGTAAGTGGAGCTGAATCCAGAGTCAGTTCAGCCATGATCTCATTGAATGGAGGAGCAGGTTCGACAGGTCCAATGGCCAAATCCTGCTACTATTTCTTATGTTCTTATCCCAGCCTGGTCCACATTTGGGCTTCTGTTGAGGGCATGTATGCATGAATACCAAGTTGTTTCAACACTCATGGGTGAATAGTGTATGGAACCTATCCAATTTGGTGCCATTGTGTTTTTCTATATATCTGTTTGAGAGTATTTTTCAGTCACTGATGTACACCACAGTCTTCATTGGAGATGTTCTTTATTGAATCAAGTGTATTCTACACAATAATGTTCAGCATGCATAGATAGTCTTTTAACTGCATGTAATTCCACATGCAAACAGTAGTACAGCTTAATCCTCGGTATTAATGATAGATTATCCTGAATATTAGTTTATTCCTGCAATGCCATTATTGAGACAGATGCTTCCAAATGAATAGTGGTCCCAGGAGGTTGATTTTGTGGTGCATTGACCTCAGATTGGTGATCTTCGTTTTGTAGTCTAATTGAATTTGTGCTTTTGGCTTTAGCTCAATCTTTAATTAATCTAAACAAGTCTAAACCTTGAAAAATTGAATGATTCTCTACATCTCAAAGGATCGGGCACTTTACTATTGAGGTATAAACTTTACCCTGTGTGGGAGAACTATGTATGGACATGGGCTTTCTTAAAACGTTCCATTGTCTTCTCAAAGGGCAAGCAGGAGTGGATATGACCATTTCCCACCCATATTTCCATCAGTAAACCTCCCTACTGACATTCAACTAAAGGTCAAATGAGCTAGAACCCAAACACTTTGGAGATAGGCACAACGCCCCGATTAGAATGGGATGGAGGGGACTCGAGCGGCTGCAGGGAAAAGTCACCAGTAGGTTGAAACAATGATTGGACATTGCATAGATTAGCCATAGAAGAATAAGGGCATTTAACTGAGGTATCTAACAGGATTGATGAGGTCGTAAGAAGGATAAGGACCAGATCATTCAGGATCTGATCCACTTCTCGCATGAACACAAAGGGTCCCACACCACCATTTTTAAAAATTTCCCTCAATTGACATTGCAAAAGATCATCTATGTGTTTGGACATATCTGTCCATCTGAACATGTCCCTGCCCATGCGTATATGTCCCTGCCCATGCATACATGTCCTTTACCATGCTTACATCCCTATTCATGCATACATGCTCCTGCACATGTTTGCATGTCTGACTCTGCATATGTGATCGTGTCTATGTATCCAGATGTTTGGACATGTGATGTACTTGTGTGATCATTTAACTAGATGGATTTTTTTTGTGGAAGCAGGGTTGAGAATGGGGCCAAATTCACTTCATCAGAACTGTAGTGGCTTTGCAGAGCCTGAATCACGTTACAGCCATCTCATGATTTCCAGAAGTGCATTCTGCTACACCTCATGATCCCCTTTACAACGTGTGTGTGTGTGTGTTAGTTAATTTGTCTTTCACTTGTGGATCAGTGTGTGTGTTACTGTTTGTATATGATCTTATGCACTGGCCAAGGAAGCTGCAGAGGTATTTAAGACATAGGCAAATGAAATGTTGCATAGTGGAGGAAATGAGTTATGGGGAACAGGTAGGTAGATGGAGTTGAGTCCACGTCCAAATTTGCCATTATCTTATTGAATTCAGAGCAGGCTTGATGGGTCAGATGGTCGATTCCTGCTCCCATGCCTCTGCTCTCCATTCTCATGCCTCTGTATATACATGTGTGTAAGAGTGTGTATGTATGTGTATGGGTTTACAGATTTAAGCATGTATGCTGGAGAGCCCTGTGGATGCATGTGAGCATGTGTACATACATGCCTGTTTATATGACACATTTATGTGTATATAAATGTGTGTGTGGATGCACGTGTAGGTGTGTGCATGTGTGTAACTGTTTGTGTGTGTGTGTGTGTGTGTGTGTGTGTGTGCGTGCACATGTGAATGAGTGCAGATGTGTGTAAACGCATCTAGATGTTTCTCCGTTGAGTTAAGCTGAGAACAGCTGTGATTTGAACCACTTCTGTTACTTCCTGAACATTGAATTGGGCTTCACAGTGCTCACACCTCCTGATTCATTCGGTCACTGTTTATCAATTGCCAAGATTGATGAGGCATTTTTGAAATATGTGACTGTACTTCATTCCATTTCTCTGAAAAGATTAACGTGAATATCTGAGGAATGAGAGACCGTTGGTCATGTTACATCAATAGCCATCTGATATCTTGAAGCTTATTATTATTCCAGCTTTTGTAGCCTTTCTTCTTCCAATGCTCTTTAATCATTTCCATTGATCGGTTAGTTCTGTAATAACTTTCAGAAAGGATAAACAGTAAAGGTCATTGCGATGATGTCTCAGCACTTCGACCAGTGACACCCTAGACAGGCTTGTCATCCAATCAGGAAATTGGATTTTGGCTTGCATTAAGTACTTGATTGAATGGTTTAATTTTGGACTTTGAACAAAGCTTTAGGTTGTGGATATTGCATGTGCAGGCACTGTTTGCTGACATATCTAACACAGAGTCAAAGGACAAAGGAGGCATTTCAACCCACAGTCCCTATTCTGGCTGTGGAAAGTGCTATCTTATCAGTCCCATTCTCTGTGTAATTTCCCCTTTCAATTATTGACTCTGCTCATTTGAGGAAGATTGAGACCAATACATTCAAAATCACAAATCACTGCCCTGAATCGTTTCTCCTTTCTCCCTGTAGAGAGGGCAGAAGTGGAAGCCACGCCCAATAACCGTGATGTCAGTGGAGACAATTCCCCTTTTGAAGGTGATTTGCTTCCACCGTTCCTCCAGCTCACACAACATAAAGTAAATGTGGCTCAGCTGCCTGCTATTCCTGTGGTTGTGACCTTGAATCTACGGTTTCTGCCAGCGGGAATAGATTCTCCTTGTTTACTCCAGAAAAAAAACACACGAAAAAAATCAGGTGCATCAATGACTTAATTGCCGTTCGAACGGTGGGAGGAAACTGCAGCACCCGTGGAAGACCCACGCAGACACAAGGAGCATGTACAAACTCCTTACAGAACGTGCAGGATTTGAACCCAGGTGCTGATCACTGGCGCTATGCTAACCTGCCACCCATTAATACTCCTGTGAGGTGCCCACTGGAATTTTGGAAGGTAATAGTGCTATATAAATGCAAAATCCTTGCTGCTGTTTGTAGACTGATTGGCATTGGAGCTGGAAAGTCCAGTTGAGGATTTTGATCACTCTTCCCCAGTGAGGGTTGAATTTCCATTATTGCTTTGTGTAACTAACTGAAGGTTGGTGCGGACACGTTGGAGAGACCACAGATACTGGAATCTGGAGTAACAAATCAAGCTGCTGGAAGGACTCAATGTGACGAACAGCATCCATGAGAGAGGAAGAACAGTCGAGTCTTTCCAGTGCTGATGGGGAGGGGTGGGCTCCCGGCCCAAAGCGTTGAACATTCTATTCCCTCCCTCCCCCACCCCCGGATGCTGCCTGATCCACTGGGTCCCTCAGGTGGAGTGTTTTCGGCCAAGGGTGGTGAGGTTTGATGAGAATGGGCGAGGGGTGCAGTGATGGTTGGGCAGTTGAAGAAGGCAGGAAACCTGCACAGGCTGAGACCCTGAATGCGATATGGGTAACTGAGCCACACACCCTCGATCTGGCTGCCTTCATCCTACAGAAGGAAGTTCTCTCAGGCTGTGGCTGGAACACACATACATGTAGCAATTATAAAGAACTGACAACAATCCTTATTCACTCAGAATCGCCCTGGGTAATGAAAGCTCTGCAATCTAATATAGATTCTATCAATCAGTCCTCTGCACATCGGTAAGCCTCACTTTGTGGCTGGCTCTTGGTCCTCGGATGCAAATGAGTTTTGTGAAGCTCCATGGCTCAGCCGCCCTGGCTCTGCCCCCTCTCCATTTTCATCCACATCTCTCCCCACCCGCCGGCTCCCCCTCACTGCCTCCTCCAGTGCTTTCTGCTGCCGGTAGAAGTGGGAGAACTTATTGAAGATGATGGTGATGGGCAGAGCCACCACCAGGATGCCACCAAGGATGCAGCCCGAGGCAGCCAGCTTGCCAGCCACGGTGATGGGCACCACGTCCCCATAGCCAACCGTCGTCATGCTCACTGTGCCCCACCACCAGCAGGCCGGGATGGTGTCCAGCCCGACGTCCTCGTCCTTCTCGGCTGTGTACGCCATTCCGGAGAAGACGCACACCCCGACGCCCAGGTAGAGCAGAAGGATGCCCACCTCCCGGTAACTGTGCTGTAAGACAGATGTAAAACACCATCAGTATATGTTTTGGCCAACACAGTTAGTGCCATGCTATAAATTTAAAATTTATTAGACATACAGGCCCTTTCAGCCCACGAGCCCATGCTGCCCAATTATACCCAATTAGCCTACAACGTTTTGAAGGGCGGGAGGAAACCAGATCCCCTGGACGAAATCCACACAGACATGGGGAGAACATGCAAACTCCTTATAGACTTTCTAGGATTCAAACCCAGGTCGCTGGCACTCCAACAGCATTGAGCTAACAACTATGCTAACCATGCCACGTTGACTGGCAAGTGCCAGACAAAGGAAGAGAGGGACAAGAGAAACAAAAAGGCCAGATGGAAGGAAGATGAGGTCAGGATTGAACCTGGCACTGTGAGGCAGTGGCTCTGTCATGAAAAGTTAAGGGGTTCTCTCTCCACAGATGCCACCTGATTTGCTGAGTGTTTCCAGCACTTACTGTTTTATTTACCTGAGCCACCTCTGATTCAAGTATTAGTGTACTAAGCTCAAGACTCTACTGTAAATGTGGCATCACCAATATCCCTCTCCCAAAAAAATAACAAATTCTGTGACATGTTCATGACAATAAATTCTAATTCTGATTCCATTGCATGGAGACTTCCCAACTATGGTGATCCCGCCCCATTGCAATAAGGATTCTTTGTAAACCAAATTTGAATAGTTCCTTGATTCCTCACCAATAAAGAAACCACAAAGGAAAAGGTAATACTCTGATTGCGCGAGTGGAAATAATCCCTTCTGACCTTTAAGGTGGCTCCTAACGATCGTAGCCCTGTTGAGTGGCGTGCTAACTTGAGCACCCGGAAAATCCTCATCAGCCTGAGGATTTGGATCACCTTGCCCAGGTTCCCTAGATCCATGGAATGGCCAATGATCAGGTTCACCAACAGAGTTGCGTAAAACGGGAGCACAGATATGATGTCAATTATGTTGAGCGGGTTGAAGCAAAACCTCTTGACATTGGGGGTCAAGAGGAGCCGCGAGCAGACCTCCATTGAGAACCAGGCAATGCAAAAGTACTCCACGATCTGTAGCCTGGGGTCATCGATTTCCACCCCATGTTCATCAAACATCTGGTACCTGGGCATGCTGTGAATGCACATGGTGGCAATGGAGCCCAATACCACGCTGATGGACATGAAGCTAAAGAGTCTGCTTGGGATGGAGTAGCCAGGGTTCTCCAAGGTCAACCAGAGCTGTTTCCTGCAGTTGCCGTACTTCATCCCCTGAAATCTCAACAGATCCCGGTTGAAATTGGAGATGTCATCCGGGGAGGTGTCGATGCTGCTGAGCTCACTCTCATCATCCCAATTCTTGCGTCTGCTCTCAGTCTTGCGCTCATGGTACCGGTAGCTGCAGCAGGAGTCCAGGAAGAACTCATTGATGCCCCAGTACTCGATCTCCTGCGAGAATGAGAAGACGCAGAGTTCATCCATCATGTGCAGCTTCCCGGTTTGGTAGAAGTTGAGTAGATACGGGAAAAGTCCCGGGTGCCGGTCGAAGTAGAACTCTCTCTTCGAGACATCATAGTCATCACAGATCCGGAGGATGGACTCCTCCGAGTCACAGGCCAGTAACTGCCCGAGCCTGGTGTTGGGGAACTTGGAGAGGGTGTTGGAGCTCAACTTCTGCTTCAGTCCGCCGACATTCACATTGATAGCTTGATCCTCAAACTTCGGATCCCAGGTTCGGGATGTCTCGTTCACCATGGTAACCAGCAGTACAGATCTGTACTAACCTGGGAACAGATAAGGAGATGTGCTTGTACAGTAAATACCCGTTATGCAGAATTCAAGCAACCAGCAGACTTAAGCAAAAATCGCTGAAAATAAATAGGTAAGAATACAAAAAATTTAAATTGGCACCCCTAGCAGTAAGTTTGCCAATCATGCAACATGCAATCTCAAACAGCCTGAAAATTTACTTATCCGGCATCTACTAATCCCCATAGGTGCCAGATTCAGGGGATTTTACTGTACTAGACAGTGGAGATTAATGGGAACATTATGAGGTTCTGAGTCAGAAGGAGTATGAGAGTTCATTGTCATATACATAAGTACAATGTACAGACAAAAGGCAAAGGAGGAAAAACCCAACACCCAACCCCAACCCACCAATTTTCCCCGGCAACCGCTGCAACCGTGTCTGCCTGTCCCGCATCGGACTTGTCAGCCACAAACGAGCCTGCAGCTGACGTGGACATTTACCCCCTCCATAAATCTTCGTCCGCGAAGCCAAGCCAAAGAAGAAAACAGATGTACTGAAATTCTTACTTGCTGCAGCCACACAGGTGCATATGATACACCAACAATAGAATATATTAAATTAGCACAATGCAATGAGGCAGGAAACAAGATAATACATATAAAAATAGAGATGAACAAATAGTCACTTTCAGAATAAAAAATAATATTTCAATAGTACAGAGCAGAGCAGTTGTCCTGACATAGTTCATGATTAGGTTAGTAAAGGGAGGTCCAAACACAGGCAGAAGGGACATGCGTGGGTAGGATGTTTTAGTCAGTGTGGGCAGGTTGGGCCAAAGGGCCTGTTTCCACGCTGTAGAGCTCTATGATCACAAGGGTGGCACGGTAAGCATTGCAGTTAGTGCGATGCTAACTGGGGGTCAAATCCAATGCTGTCTGTAAGGAGTTTGTATGTTATCTCTCTGTCTGTGTGGGTTTCCTCTGGATGCTCAAGTTTCCTCCTTCCCTTCAAAACATTCAGGAGTTGTGTTAATTGGGGTATTTAGGGAGTATGGGATCGTGGGCCAAAAGGGCCTGTAACTCTGCTTTATGTCTAAATTTCAGATTCAGATTTCAGATATATTGTCAAAGTACATACGTGGAATCATATACAATCCTGAGATTCTTTTTCTTGTGGGCCAAGCAGAATTACCACTTATTGGTAGTACAAAAAAAACTATACAAAATGAACACATGTAAGCAAATAAAGAATTTTAAACAGATAGCAAAATGTAAATAAACTGACTGCAATGCAGAGAAATTTTTAAAAAAAATAGTGTACAAAAGTAGGAGTCCTTAATTGAGTTTGTTGTTGAGGAGTCCAATGGTGGAGGGGTAGCAGCTGTTCCTGAACCTGGTGGTGTGAGTCTTGTGGCGCGGATACCTCTTTCCTGATGGCAGCAGCGAGAATAGAGTGTGTCCAAGGTGGTGTGGATCCTTGATGATTGCTGCTGCTCTCAAACTGCAGTGTTCCCTGTAGAGGTTCTCAATGGTGGGAAGGGTTTTCCCTGTGATGTGTCCAGTATCTTTTGGAGATGGTGGACACAGCCCAGTGGAGGTCTTTTCTGTACTAGTGAAACGCCACGGTTTTTCTTGTGTGAAGTGAAACTGAGAATATTTTTTATCTATTTATCTTTTATATTTATACATATTACCCATTTCTATGTGGTCATGCATACTATGGAATTGTTTTTATTTTTGCAAAGTAACTGTTCAGCTGCAGAAAATAAGAATTTCAGGGCTCAAAAATTAAAATAGAAACTGTCCTGCCAGATAAATAAAGAAGAGGCTGAATTAAGGTTGTGGAACATTGTATTAATTTTTTAAAAAATCTTCCTTTGCCTTTTACGGTTTATTTAATATCTGCAGAAGGGGGGAAATACTTTATTTTTATTATATTATATGATATTATATTGTGTGAAAAGAAAATACCATATTGTTTGTATATATTTGCTTGATGAGTCTTTTAAAATAAAATATTCAAAAAATAAGAATTTTGGTGCATATGTACATTATATAATGTTTACAACAAAGGCCCCTACCATTTACAAAATAAATATTGGCCAGAAAAGCACCAAGATAGAACCAGAGGATACTTTACATTCACCTATGAGAGCAGACGAGGTCTTTGTTTTAGAGCTTATCCATCGAACCTGAGCTCCAACACTGCAGTACTCTCTCAGGGTTTCGCTGAACAGCTAGTCCAGATTTTCATGCTCAAATCTCTTGAAACCATAAATTTCAGTCTCAAGGGTCAGATTACCAACTATTCATCTATGTTTTATTCCTCCACTGTACTTTGGAGTACCAAGTTCCAAACTCATCCCAAATTCTTTGCTGGAATGATTTGTGGAGATTTCTGCTTCTGGCCCCTTCACCAAGTAATTTTTGAGGGTTTGAGGGAAAGATGGATTTAGTTCAAATTCAAGCTTATTATCACATGACTTGTCCTATAAGGATGTTGACCATGGCAGCAGACCAGCGAGGGGTTCAATGGCTGAAGGTCCCACACAGGCTCAAGACTGCTGGAGACTGGTCGTGGGAACCAGGTATCAGAACCAGAAGGTCCTGAGGGCAATATGGGCTCCCAAAGGGGCCTGGACGTTGAAGGCTTCCTGATTGTGTCAGAGGTTTGGATCCGGAGCTCGGGTTGCTGACGAATCGAACAAGAATCTATGTGACTACAGAGGCTGTGGGAGCGCTGGAGGTGAATCCAAGGACAATCAGTTCCTCTAAAGGGACTCTCTTTTGCTTCTTTTTCTCTTACTGTAAGGGGTGCTAATGACGACTCTATGTCTGACTTACAAAAGGAAATGTTGTGTAATATTACATTTTACTGTTTTATTACATGACAATAAAAGAATCTTGATCTTGATTTATCAAGTAAAAACACAGAGACATGTTGAAGGAACTCAGCCGGTCTCACAGTGTCGATAGCAGATAAAGATATCTTTGCTTCCTTTGGATGCTGTGAAACCGGCTGAGCTCCTCCAACAATTTTGTGTGTTTTTACTACAATCTCAGTGTCTGTAAACTTCTGTTTTTCACTTGATATATCAAGCTACAGTAAGAAAGTTTGTTTAGCCTGCAGTCCAGCCAGACATTCCCTTACATAGTATAACAAATAAGACACTGCAGAAGTGTGGAGTTACAGAGAAAGGCAGCCCGGAGAGTGATCACAGGTAACTTATTCATCTTATTGAACAGCAGAGTAGACTTGAGGAACTAAAATCTCCTCTCCTACATGATGACTAACCAACCTGCAGAGAATTCAGGAGACATTTTCTTATTTAAAGAGGAGCTAGAACCATAAGATGTAGGAGCAGAAGTAGGCTACTGGGCCTGTCAAGTCCACCCTGCCATTCCATTATGAGCTGATCCCTTTCCCCCATAACCTTTGATACACTGATAGTTTAGATATCCATCAATCTCTCCCTGAAATACACCCAATAATCTGACATTCGCAGCCGGCCATGGCAGCAAATTCCAGAGGATTACCACTCTCTAGCTAAAGAAAAATTTGTTTTAAATGGGTGCCCTTCAATCCTGAAGTTGTACTCTCCTGTTCTTGACCCCTCCCCCACCCCCACCATGGGAAACAACTTTGTCACATCTACTCTGACATCTCAACATTCAAAATGCTTCTATGAGGTTCCCCCCTCATTCTTGTGAACTCCAAGGAGTACAGTCCAAGAGCTATCAAATGCTCCTCATCTGCAAATCCCTTTGTTCCAGGAATCACGCTTGTGAATCTGGTCTGAAACCTCTCCAATCCCAGCACATCCTTTCTTAAATAAGGAGCCTAAAACTGTACACCGTACTCCAAGTGAGGCCTCATTATTGCTTTATATAAAGCCTCAACATCACTTCCTCGAGATGTGGGTAGTTGAGGCAGAGAAATATTTAAGGGGAACCTGGATAAACACACAAGGAAGCAGGAACAGAAGTACCTGCAGATATCACTCATTACATTGGGACTAAAATTTTGCCATTGCCCGAATATTGGGGTAATATACCCTGCTGTTCCATTCCCTGCATTATGAGCCTGCATAAGCTTGGAGAAAGCATCACTGACTACAAAGTCCTTCAATAAAAGGATGATAGAAGGCACGTTTCAAGGAGTCATTGATTTTAACAACACAGAGGTAGGTGACTTTTGTCCATGCCAGCCTTTTGACAGAGTATCAATTTATTCTTGCTTACACACACTCGTCCGACTCACAGGCGAGATATATTATTAGAAATAGAATATGCAGGAAATATTCAACAGACCACCCAGCATCTGTCATTTAACCTGAGCTGATGACTGTTCTCAGGATCCCCTGCTTTTATTTTCTTTTATTATTTATGCCATAGATGCTCTGTGGTTACCGTGACAGAGGTGCGCCAAAGAAAAGGTACAAGGACTGCCTAAAGAAATCTCTTGGTGCCTGCCACATTGACCACCGCCAGTGGGCTGATAACGCCTCAAACCGTGCATCTTGGCGCCTCACAGTTTGGCGGGCAGCAACCTCCTTTGAAGAAGACCGCAGAGCCCACCTCACTGACAAAAGGCAAAGGAGGAAAAACCCAACACCCAACCCCAACCAACCAATTTTCCCCTGCAACCACTGCAACCGTGTCTGCCTGTCCCGCATCGGACTTGTCAGCCACAAACGAGCCTGCAGCTGACGTGGACTTTTTACCCCCTCCATAAATCTTCGTCCGCGAAGCCAAGCCAAAGAAAGAAGAAAGAAAAAGAACTTAACGTGGTATGTGAGTGGGGAAAAAAAAAAGGTTGGGGTCCACTGATCTTGACGAAGGATTTATATGTACTATCTGTGAGTTTGCGATGTCACTGAGCTGGTTGGCAGTGTAAGCAGTGAGGGAGATTCCAAGATGCTGCAGGGTGACAGATGAGGAGTGGACAAATGTGCAGCATCTGTCCACCCAGCTTTCAACACCATCATTCCTTCAGTGCTGGTCAACAAGCTCCACAACCTGGGCCTCTGCACCCATCTCTGCAACTGGATCCTTGATTTCTTCATCAGAAGACCAGTCAGTACGGATCAGAGACAGTGACGATCCACCTCAAAGATGAGTGCTTAGCCCACTGCTCTACTCGCTCTATGCCCATGATGTGTAGCCAGGCACAATTCAAATGCCTTCTACAAATTTGCCGATGACACCATGGTCATCAGCAGAATCACAGAAGGCAATGAGGAAGGGTACAGGAGGGAGATACATCAACTAGTTGAGTGGAGCCCAACAACAACCTTGCACTCAACATTAGCAAAACCAAGGAGCTGATTGTGGAAATCAAGTGAACATAAACCAGTCCTCATCGAGGGTTCAGCAGTGGAAAGGGTAAGAGCTTCAAGTTCCTGGGTGTCAACATCTCTGAGGATCAGTCTTGGTGTCTCCATGTCAATGCAATCACTAAGAAGGCTCACCAGCGGCTATACTTTGTGAGGAATTTGAATAGATTTGGTACGAACTCTTCCAACTTTCTACAGGCTTACCATGGAGAGCGTTCTGATTAGTTATGTCTCTGTCTAGTACAGGACAATTTAAAAAAACTACAGAGAGTTGTGAACTTGGCCAGTACCATCACAGGCTTCACTCCATCATCTACAGAGGAAGTGTCTTAAGAAAACAGCCTCTATCCTCCAGGACCCCCACCACCCAGGCCATGCCCTCTTCACACAGCTCCCATCAGGAAGGAGGTACAGGAGCCTGAAGACGAACACCCAGCGGCAAAAGGACACCTTCTTTCCCTCCTCCATCAGATTTCTGGATGGACAATAAACCACAAACACTACCTCACTTCCTTGTATTTTTGCACTAATTTATTTATTTTTAAATGTAATTCTTTGGCAATATCTGCACTGTGAGGCTGCTACAAAACAACAAGTTTTGTGACTTGTTCATGACAAAAAATATCTGATTCTGAGATGTAGTTTAATGTAGATAAATGTGAGGTCATCCATTTTGGTGGCAAAAATAGGAAGGCAGAAAAGGGAGGTACAATGAGACCTGGTGCATCAGTCAGTGAAGTTTGGAATGCAGGTACAGAAGATGGTCTTTGTTGTGACAGGTTTTGAATATAGAAGCAGGAAGGTCTGACTACAGTTGTACAGGGCTTGGTGAAGCCACATCATGAGTTTAGATCTCTTCATCTAAGGAAGGGTTTTGTGCCCTTGAGAGGATACAGTGAAGGTTCACCAGACTGCAGGACAGATGGACGAAGAAGAACTGGACAGTCCAAGGTTACACTCTATGGAATTTGGGAGAATCAGACGTATAAAATTCAGACAGGACTAGACAGGTTAGACGCAGGAAGAATGTTCAAGACCAGAACAAAGGATTACCCTCTAATGATCAGGTCTGAGACGTGGAGAAACTTCTTCATTCAGAGAGTTGTGAACTTGTCATACTCCCTGCCACAAAATGTTATTGAAGGGATTTGGAATGTTAAAGGGATCGGGGGAATGGAGAGAAATCAGGGACTGAGGCCACGTTTATATTGAATGGGGGAGCAGCCTCAAATGGATGAATGGCCTGCTGCACCCATTTTCTATGTTTCTATTTCATATTTCCAGCATCTTCGGTAATTTGCTTTTGAATCTGCTTCCTTTATCGCTTTAGATCAAATTTGCGCAATGTGTAATATTGCTTGCTGGTCATTTTCAAAGAGATCTCAAACAACTGAAGTTTCTCCCTCTGTGTACAACTTCTCAGTTACTGAATCAAAATCCTTCATCAAAGTGAGTGCATTGACTAATTCTCCCCTTAACCTTAACCTAGACCAATTCCAAAGCACATTACTGTTTCTTTCCTGTAATAGACAGGATGGGACACCTCAAGATGAGTGAAATGTCTATCAGAGGAATATTTTGGCTTATTTTGTTTGCAGCTACAAAATGACAGAACTAGGAATCTTCTTCAATTAGAATAAGTGTCAATAACTGCTTGGACCTGAAGGTATTTTGTTTATCAGAGTAGTTCAGGTCAATGGGAGAGCTGCATTGCCAGATATAACTCATGACTTTGTACCAAGTACAGTACAGAAAGAAAGCACTGGTAGAATGGTACATGGAACCCAACTGTAGGTCAGAAATTAGGCCATTCAGAAAAGTTTAAAAGGGACCTGAGGGTCATCTTTTGCATATAGAGATTCCAGAGGGAGTGCTTGAGGCGGGAACAATTACAAGGCATTTAAACTTGGACCAAAGACAATCAGATACAGGAGCAGAAGTAGGCCATTTAGCCCATTGAGTCTGCTCTGCCATTCTATCATAAGCTGATCCATTCTCCTACTCAGCCCCACTCCCCTGCCTCCTCCCATAACCTTTGATACTCTGGCTATTCAGATAGTTATCAGTCTTTGCCTTAAATGCACCCAATAACCAGACAGCAACCCATGATAGCAAATTCCAGAGGTTCACCATTTTCTGGTTAAAGAAATTCCTCCATATCTCTGTTTTAAATGGGCACCTTCAATCCTGAAGTTGTGACCTCTTGTTGTAAATCTCTCCAGCCCCCAGCTTCTGTAGATTTCTTGTTTACCGTCAAGGTTTCGAGGGATATGGATTAAATGCAGGCAAATAGGACCAGTTCAGGTAGATAATTCTGCAAGGATGAGTTGGGCTGTAGAGTCTGTTTTCTGCTGTTTGGGTCCATGACTCTAGGAAACAATTCCTTTCCCCAATGAATTACTGTATCTAGAATGTACTGCCTGAAAGACTAATTCACCAGCAATGTTTAGAAGTGAATTAGATAAATATACAATGGGAAACCATCAGGAAAGCAAGGAGGAATAAATGAGGAATAAATGTGATGCTTGGTAGAACATTTTTTTATTTAAATAATTTAGACATATAGAACAGTAACAGGCCATTTCAGCCCACGAGTCCGTGCTGCTCAATTTACAGCCAATTAACCTACACTCCCCAGTATGTTTCGAACTATCCAGTAACTACAACTATGAATATTTATCCTTGCATATTTTTTTGAAACCACATTTTTTTGCATTAACTGCAACTGTGAATATTTATCTGTCATTTTATTTTTATTATCTATTTTTGACTCATGGCTCATTTACTGTATACAATTAGAATTGATACATCTGTGAGGCTGCTGCAAGTAAAAATGTTGGTTTATTGTACAGTACTAATTTTGACCACCGCCAGTGGGCTGATCTCGCCTCAAACCGTGCATCTTGGCGCCTCACAGTTCGGTGGGCAGCAACCTCCTTTGAAGAAGACCGCAGAGCCCACCTCACTGACAAAAGACAAAGGAGGAAAAACCCAACACCCAACCCCAACCCACCAATTTTCCCTTGCAACCGCTGCAACCGTGTCTGCCTGTCCCACATCGGACTTGTCAGCCACAAACGAGCCTGCAGCTGACGTGGACTTTTTACCCCCTCCATAAATCTTCGTCCGCGAAGCCAAGCCAAAGAAAGAATGTATGTGACAATAACCTCTCTTATCATATATTATCAAGGACTGAATAATTACACCATAGAATGAGTCTTTATCCAGAGATAAGCTTTAGAGCTTCAACAATTAAAATAGTAGCTCATTTTTGTAATCCCATCTATCGAATTATTGCAGTTAATTGGTGATGGCTACTGGTATCATTCAGCAGATTGCCTGGAAGAAGCCGCCGCTATAAGTTTCTTGGTGGGGACCTGATCGGACTGCGATGCTCAACTTTATAAACATCAATTCACATGCAATGATTTCTTCGATACTACTTTAGTATTCTGGGTGGGGTGAGAAGAGAGAAATGAGGAGAGAGGGAGGGAATATTACAACATGCAAAAATAAATGTTAATTAGACCAGCCCCACCCCCGTTTGAGAAGGAGAAGCAGAAGGTATGTCCCTTGGCAGCAGACCATTGAGGGGCTCTGAGGCTGAAGAACAAAGAGGCGGTGGGCTGTTGATGACTTGAGGCATGGTAACCACATAGAATGTGGGCTGCTGGCACCTGCAGTTGAAAGACTTACACCAGGTTGCAGATTGCTGGAGTCTGGCTTAAGACTGGCTGAAGGGGGTATCTGGTATTGGAACTGGGATGTCAAAGGGTAATGGAGTCTTCCTGATCGTGTCACGGCTTTGCATCTGGAGTGCTGCCTGGAGGCGAAGCCATGGACATTCAGTGGCTTTGGGGGGGGGGGGGGTGGGGGGGATTCTCCTTTGCTTCTTCTTCTCTATCTCTAAGGGGTGCTGGGCAATTTCTGCTGATGGTGAATCTTGGTCTGCCTCACAGAGAACTAAAGGAAATTTTGTGTAACAACACATTTCTTGTTTTATTACATCACAATAAAATAATCTTGAATCTTGAAAGTAGTTTACTTTTTTGGTCTTTCCCTCAGCCTCATTCTTCGCCCAAACCCTCAATGCTAATTAATTTCAGTCTCGATTTCTAAGCAGCCTAGCATTTGACTTGGGGTTAGGCCAGAGAAAAAAAGGATAGAAACAGATTAATGAAGGGAGAAGAGGCTAAGGAACAGAAAGGGTGGAGAAGAGAAGGGAGGAGGAGGAGGACGGGGTTAGAATGGGAGAGAGAGAAAACCAGAAAGTCAGCTGAACCATTGCACCTTGCCATTGATCCAAGCCACAGTGACAGAATGTGTGTGTGTAAGTGTGTTCTCACAAGGAATTAATGCCAAGAATGCAAAACGGAATTATTTCATCTGCCCTTCAAACAGCTGAAACTACACAGATGAGGGGATGAACTTAACTATTCAATCACTGGAGGGCAATTTCTCAGTTCTATCACTTCCTAGATCTGGGAGGAATGCTCATTGGCCCCAGTGATGGGAGAAATATTTGATTGTATGACACACCTCTAACACAGCAGTTCTTTGGGTAATAACCCAACCTCCAAATTATTTTCCAGGTTTATATTTCTAAGAGGCAAGAATGAAGGGGAGGAAACCCCATTGAGTGCATTATTTACATGTCTGACCTCAGCTGATTGCTCAGATCCTCACTGGTAATTATTTGCTCTTATCCCTTTCTCATTCTTTCCCTTCCCCCAGTCTCTCTTTCTTCCTGTCCATTCTCTCTCCCCCTTTTCTCCCCTTCCCCAGTCTCTCTCTCTCCCTCCCTCCTTACCTCAAATCCCTTCTCTCCCTTTTCATAAGCACAGAGTCACACAGCAAGGAAACAGGCTCTTTGGCCCAATTTTCTCATGCCATCCAAAATATTCCTCCCACACCACTCCCACCTGCCTGCTTCTGGCCCATATCCCTAAACCTATCACATCACTGTATCTGTCCAAAATTTACTTCAACATTGGAATGGTTGTCATCTCTCATCCCTTTCCCAGTCTCTCTTCCACTAGTCTCTCTTTTCTTCTACCCCACACTCCTCTTCCCTTCTCTATATCCCCTTCCCCCTCTCTTATCCTACCTTTCTCCCCTTCTCTTGTCTAACAGGTAAGAGATGGATACAGGAGGGAGGGAGGGAGGGTAGAAGTGATGGAAGAGAGGACAGCGGGAATCTCTCTGAGAGAAGGAAGGGAAGGGGTGGGGGAGCCTGAGGAAAGGAGGCAGAGGGATGAGGGAGAGAGATCAGGTCAGGGGGTCTTGGAGAAGGAACTTGGCTAAGTTGATATTGATGCCTTCTGGTTGGAGACTGCTGATCTTGTTCCTCCAATGAGTGGGCGGCTTCGAAAAGTACATTTTACTTCCTACAGATGCTGGTGAGTTTCTCCAGTAACTTTATGCTTTGCACTCGACCCCAGATTTCTTTAACTCCTTTTGAACATATCCGCCCATTTTAAGTATATAGGCCCTGCCTGAAATGTGTATTTAAAAGGAACTGGCCTCCCGCAGGGGGAAAATATAGTAAGGCACGGGGTGACAGGTGTCTGGAGTTTCATGGGGGAGCATATTTGAGACTAAACCTCTTCCAGGTGTTTGGAAAAGAGAAGGCGTAAAATACGAAAGTCAGCAAACACCATAACTGAAGTAAAAACACGATGCTGGAGAAACTCAGCAGGACGAACAGTGTATTTCATGGGGCAAAGATAAAGATACAGAACCAACGTCAAACCTTTCGGGCTTGAGCCTTGGAGAGGTGTTGGGCAACGGGCAGGAAAACACAGAAGCTCCGGTGGAGAGAGGCCCCAAATGTTGACAGACCTTCTCTCTTCACTGAGTCCCCCAGTTTCGCATGGTTAAGTAGATGGAAATGCCTTTCATAAATTAAATGGGAAACTGAAGTGTAGAGATGTGTAAGATCATACCTGCCGGAGAGAAGTCCTTCAATTTTCTCTTCCTCTCTCGCTCCGATCTTCTAATTGAACTCGGGGTTCTGGCGCGACCTTGACGCGCTCCTGCGCTCTTGCTCGCGGCTCAGACCATTCACCCTCTCTCCTGGAAGGAGTAGCCTCGGTTTTAGCCGATCCCCACTCCACGCTGCATCCTAACAACGTTCATTCAAGTTTCGTCAACCCCCGGGACTGTATTTAGGCGGAGAATGAGGCCGTTAATGGCCTTTCAGTGCCTGTGCCCCCCTCCCCTCCACTCCACTCCCAGTCTCAGTTTCTTTCGGGCAGGTGGAGATGTTACACTTGGATAAAGTTCAGTACAGGTCGCGCTGGAGTCTCGGGGCTAGCTGCGTACTTCTCTACGTGTGTCCCACCCCGCCGGCGTCCTAACCGCGCTGCGGGTGTTGCTGGATTGGAGATGGAACGGAGATGAAATGAGGAGTCTTCACTTGGTGAAGCCGGACAGCTGAGAATGTCCCGCAAGTCGTCGCATCGTCAGGGACCCGAGACAATTTGTACCTACACAGAGATGATGTAAAATAAATAATTCTGAAATATATCCACAATGTGTACGAGACCCAGAGATACGAGAGAGAGGGGTGGGGGGGGGGGGGTGGAGAGGAGGAGGAGAGAGAGAGAGAGAGAGAGAGGGAGAGAGAGAGAGGGGACCATGCACTGCACATCTGCTAAAAACAATGGAAAGGTAGCACCAGAAATATATATATTAAACTGTAACTCAAAATGTGTCATTTATGAAGCAAATTTGATTTAAACTACACCAAGCCCGCACACATTACATTGAGTCAAGAATTAATATTAGTAATGAAATGTTTAAACATTGGATCCATTTGAATCCACAATACCAACATATAATAAATCTACACACAGTCAAATCCTCTCTCTCTCCCCCACACATAATAGGAGGGGCAGAGAGTGATACACACACACGTTATATCTATATATGTGTGTGCCATTCTCTCTCTCTATTCCTCGTGTGGTGTGTATGTGTGAGCAAATGCACGTACATAACGACTATTCACATTTATGATAGAGTTAGTTATATGAATAAATAAAGTATATTTATACCTTTTCCCCCTAATTCAACTTCATGGCTTGGACCATCCAACTATCTCGATGAAAAGCAATGGATTTAGTTACGGTAGATTCTGATTGAAATTGTGCAGTAAGAGTCCCTGGAATCGGAATCCTGAAGGATGATAGAAGGGAAATTCCTTGCGGTTATCTTGGAGAAGGAGAGAGATTGGGAGCAGCGAAGCGAGTGGAATTAGCCAGGTTTGAGGAGAGTGAATCAGAGACCGGGTCCGTCCAAGGAAGATCACTGCTGGCAGCGGTGCCCCCAAACTGTAGCCGACCTCCGCGACCGTTTGAGCGACGTTAAAGGGAGTTCCCCGGGTCTGGGAACAATGCAGGGTGCAGGGACTGGCAGGGTTGAGACGTAATCCAGGGAGTAACATCAGATGTGATGGCACCGGTTGACGGACTGAGCGGAGGGCCACATGCAATCGTGCAGAATTCCCATCTGATCCCAGCGTCGCCCTGGATGGACTCTGGTTCTCTGGTCTTTATGTTGGGCAACTTTCAACATTGAACGGGGAGGGGGTGGGGGGGGGGGGGTTGGTCAGCAGGTCAAGGGTGGGATTTTGGTCTGGAAAAATTAAGGGGATTCCACATAAAGGGACAGCAGTCTGCTCGAAGGCGAGGGGAGATGAAAGAACGCCAGGGAAATGGTGAAAGTATTGCGGATTTAAATTGATTCAACACCTTTCATGATTAATACAAGTTATTTTCTAAAATTTATTGTCAGTAATACATGTGGGATTCCAGTTTATATTAAATTTGTTTGACAAATTAAAGTGTACAAATTACACCACTGGTAGTGCCATTTCTTATTGTCTTAATGGTGTGCACAGATGCGTAGGGCATCTGTTCGGCCGCGGCTGAGGAAAGAAAGAGAGCGAGTCGGGGCTTGAGGAGGAAGCGTTAGAATAGTATCATGTACTGGGGAACTGCTGGGCTCTCGGGATCAGCGCCGTCCATTCCCCGGGTTTGAGGAGTCTGAGCTGAGGATTGGGGTCCGGGTGTAGTTTACGAGATCACTAACCGATCTAAGGACAGAGAACCTTGAGCTCCGGACCCAGGGATTGCGCTCCAACCAGACCATTGTCACCAGTTCCACAATATTGGAAATAAAACCTCAATTCGTATTTCCAGAATTTATTCGTTTTTAATCGTGTCTTTTTTTCCATCATACGATTTTACAGGCGGTGGAGGGGGTGGAGTGGAGGAAGAGAAATAGGGAGAGATGAGTGAGTGAGAGAGGGAGGGGGAGGAAGGGAGGGAGGTAGATAGATAGATAGATAGAGAGAGAGAGAGAGAGAGAGAGAGAGAGAGAGAGAAAGGGAGGGAGAAAGGTGTAAGGAGAGAACCAGAAATGTGAAATCAGGAGAGAGAGAAAGAGGAATGAGTTTCAAGAGAGAAACTGAAAAGAGAAGGTTCTCAACAACAAAACGAGATAGAAAGGAAAGATGTACGCCCAGAGAGAAAACAAAAATGCATGAGATAGTGAATGGAAAAGCTAGGAGAAAGAACGAGAAGGGGGGGGGGGGAGACAGAAATGGGGGAGAGGGGCTGCAGACGCTGGAATCGGGAAGAGGGGGGCTAGGGACATCTTTGTAGGCGGGGATGGGGGATGGAGGGTAGACGAATCTTCATCCAGACATGGGGGGGGGAGACACGACACTGAATAGAAAATGTAGATTCAGGGAAAGTAACGCTGTAGAAAGGAGACCCACAGACGCCCAGAAAGGTGTAGAGACAAAGGCAGACTGAGAGAGTTAACGAGAAGAGAGGAGGCAAGGGACAGGCGAAAGAGAGAGAGGCAGAGGAAAAGCAAGAACAGAGCGGACGAGAGAAACATAGATGGATGGTGGAGAGACGAAGGGTAAAAAGAGAGGAGAGTGAGGAGAAAGAGGGGGGAAAATAAGAGAAGGGGAGAGCAAGAGAGACAGAGAGTGGGAGGGAAAAGAGGAAGGGCGATAGAGAAGACTGCGAGAGAGAGAGGAGGAAGAAGACGGGAGTAGGTAAAGGGGAGGGAGTTAGATTAGAGCGAGGAAGAAAAAGGGTAGAGGGAGAGAAAGGGAGGTAGAGAAGGAGAGAGAGGAAGGTAGAGGGGAAGAGAAGGGGTGGGGAGAAAGAAAGAGGGAGGTGGGGAGAGAGAAAGAGGGAGGTGGGGAGAGAGTGGAAAAGAGAGCAAGGTGGGGCAGAGAGAGAGAGAGAGAGGGAGGGGATTAGGATAGAGAGAAAGAGGGAGGTAGGGGGGAAGAGTGGGCGTGCTGGTGTATTTCCCGCAGGGCGGAGCGGAAGCCCCACGGAAGGACTGATCAGACATGTCGACTCGGGTTAAACTTGAATGCAGAGCGAGGTTTATTGACCATTTAGTTGTTTTTCCCCTCTGAAGCTGAGTGTAGGTTTCGATATTTCCTCTCTCCCCCTCCGTCACTCTGAGACGGGGGATGTCGCTGCTGACGTCACAAAGAATGTTACACGGGGATTCCCTGAAGGAATCCCCCTTTCCGCAGAACGATACCTTGTTTTATTTCTTCCTTTTCCAAAGCATTTTCCCAGTGGTCGAGCAGACCTTTCCCCATTGGAAGGGGGAATTGCAAGGGCAACGCGCAGAATACATGCAAATTACCTCCATAAAACAAATGAACGTGAAAATTAACAGGGGCAAAATGAAGGTTAACGATAAAGCGCGCAGGCCTACACTGACAATACAAAATTTCACTCAATTTCAAGAGGAGGATGTAAATATTCTTTCCTGATTCTCTCTTTTTTTTCTCCTTTATCTACTTCCACCCATCGTTCTTCTGCCTGTCTCCCAGGGCCAGCTCCATCTGTCGACCTTGGTCCATTCATCACCCATCCCTGAAACCTGATTTTCACTGGACAGGCGACTGTCCATTTCATTCCTTGTATGCTGCCATATCCGCTGAGCTCCTCCAGCAGTTTGCTTTTGCTCTTGGTTCCAGCATCTGCAGTCTCCTGACACTCGAAATATTCTTGCATCATCTCATGTTGGATAACTGCAAGTCAGAAAGATGCAAGTCTCGGTTGTATCCCTAAGAAAGCATAGTGGGATAATATAGGACCAGAGACTCAGTCTCAGAATAAAAGGACGTGCCTCTAGAACAGAGATGTAGAACTGGACCCAGAAATTCGTGATTGAAAGACCAGTCTGTCAGGGTTGGCAGTAAAACCTCCAGCCCCTCACTGAGCACTGGAGCACCACTGGGCTGTGTGCTCAGCCCACTACTGTTCACATTGCTAACTCTGGATGTACTGTCAGGTTCAGCTCCAATAGAATCATCAAGTTTGCTGATGACACAATGGTAGTTAGTCTCATCGACAACAGTGATGGAGGAATGGGGCCCTGGGGGTGAAACAGGGAAGTCTGCAGATGCTGTGATTGTTGGAAAAACACACAGAAATTCTGGAGGAACTTAGCAGGTCTCGCAGTGGGTGGTGCGCTGAGGTAGCAAGCAAGCACACAACTCAAAAGACTGTACCACAGGCTTTATTCCAGTAAAAGTCTGAACACCAGTTCAAGTCTTGGTGGCTCCCCACGTGACTGGCTCAGGTTGGCTGATTGACAGCCGTCCAGGTGGAGTCAGCCCCTTAGGTGGTCTTCCTGCAGGGACAGAGATCGCCTCTTGCAGTAGGCTGGCGGTCATATCACCACACAGTGTCCATTGGAGGTAAAGATATAGAACTGACGTTTTGGGCCTGAGCCCTTCTTCAACCTCTTCAAGGTTTGTTTTGGCAACAATAATGAGTCAGCTTACAGAGAGGAGGTTGAAAAGCTTGTTCAATGGTGTAAGAGCAGCAACCTGAGTCTCAATATGGAAAAGAGAAAGGAGACAATTGTGACATTCAGGAGGATGAGGGACCACTCCCCACTAATTATCAATGGCTCAGTCATAGAGAGAGGGAGCACAAAGTTCCTCGGCATCCATTTAAAGGACGACCTACCCTGAACCGACAATTCCTCCTCATTAGTCAGAAAGGTGCAGCCGCACCTACATTTCCTAAGGAGGTTGAGGAGGATAAGGCTAACAACATTCTACCAAAGCACAATAGATTGTGTCCTGGCTGGTTGCATCATAGTGTGGTATGGTAGTCCAAAGCATCTGATCAAAGGTCAGTACGGAGGGTGATTAAAACAACTGAAAAGATCACTGGAGTCTCCCTTCCCTCTATCAATGACATCTTCATGGAGTGATGCTTAAAGAGGACTCAGAGAATCATTGAGGACCCTTACCATTCAGCCTGCAGTATCTTTGAAACATTACCTTCAAGAAAGGGCTATGGGAACCTAAAAACCAGGACTGCTGGGCTAGGAAACAGATTCTTCCTGCAGGGGGTAATACTGTTGAACAATGACTGTTTAAGGCGATGGTGAGGCCAAGTTTGGAGTATTGTGTTCAGTTCTGGTCTCCAAATTATAGAAAGGATAAGGTAGAAAGGATGCAGAGAAGATTTACAAAGAGGTTGCCTGGCTTAAAATAGCTAGAGTACAGAGAAAGATTGAAGAGGTTAGGACTTTATTCCTTGGAACGTAGACGGTTGAGAGGGGATTTGATAGAGGTGTTTAAAATTATGAAGGGAGTAGATAGATTAGATGCAAGTAGACTCTTCCACCTGAGAGCAGGGGAGATTGAAATAAGAGGACAGAAGTTGAGGGTAAGGGGGTAAAATTTTAGGAGAAATATTAGAGGATGCTTCTTCACTCAGAGAGCGGTGGCTGAATGGAATAATCTTGCGGAGGAAATAGTTGAGGCAGAGTCAATTCTTTCATTTAAGAGGAGGCTGGATATATACATGGATAGGAGGGGTTTAGAGGGTTATGGGCGGAGAATAGGCGGGGGGAGCTAGTGAAGTTGTTTTAGTAAACTGGCGTGGACTTGAAGGGCCGAGATAGCCTGTTTCCATGCCATAAACTGTTATATGGTTATATGGTTAATCCTAGAAACCTGTAATTTATTTTTATATATATTTATTTTGGATCTCTGTGAATATATGTTGTTTGTGTGTAGAGTGTACTTTGTGTCTGTGTGTGGACACTATGGTCTGGATATATTTATTCAGTACTGTAACAGGCCATTTCAGCCCACAAGCCTGTACCACCCAATTAAACCCAATTAATCTGCAACCTCAGTACATTTTGAATGGTGGCAGGCAACTGGAGCCCTGGGGAAAACCCATGCAGACACAGGGAGAACATTCTAACTCTGTACAGACAGGGTGATTTGAACTCCAGTCCTGATTGCTGGCACTGTAATGGTATTCCGTTAACTGCTACTCTAATTATGCCACCAATGTTGTTTCATTGGTTTATATGTGTATATGTACAATCAGATGACAATAAACCTGAACTTGATTAGAAGAAATTTCTTTATCTAGAGGGTGGTGAATAATACAACCATACAAAACTACAGCACAGAGACAGGCCTATCACCCTATCTAGTCCATGGTGAACAATGATTCTGCCAAGTCCCATTAATTCTAACCCAGAACATAGTCCTTATACTCTTTCTATCCAGATTTCACTTAAGCACATTATCAAACCCACATCGAACCCACATTCACCACTTCCACACTCTCACTACTTTCTGTGTGAAGAACTTCCACCTAAAGGTCACCTTAAACATTTCTCCTTTCATTTTTATCCCAGGTGCTCTCACTCTTGATTCACCCAACCTCACTGGAAAAAGCCTGCTTGCATTTACTCTATCAATTCCCCTCATCATCTTGAATACCTCTTATCAAATCTCCCCTCATTCTCCATCACTCCAGGGAATAAATTTTTTAACCTATTCAACCTTTACCTACAACTCAGCTCCTCAAGTCCTGGCAACATCCTTGTAAATTTTCTCTGCACTTTCAATCTTTCCTATAGGTAGCTAACTAAAACTGCACAATATTGCTCAAAATTCTGCCTCATCAATGTCTGAAACAATTTTAACTTAAAATTCCAACTCTTGTATTCAATACTTTGATATATGAAGGGCAATATGCTGAAAGCTTTCTTTACAACCCTATCTACAAGGATGTTACCGGCACTGGAGGATTTGAATAATAAGGAGAGTCTGGTTGAGCTTTTTTAACCCGGACCATAAGAAGCCGAGAGACAATCTTAAAGCGGTTTACAAAGTTGTGAGATGCATAGAGAAGTAATTTGCCAAGAGGAGGTGAATCTAAAACTAGAGGGCATAGATTTAAGGTGCCCTCTGAAAGATTTAAAGGGAACTCATGACAAAATCTTTGCACACAGGGTTGCAGGTATATCATGTCATGTTTATTGTCATCTGCTTGTACAACTACAACCCATTGAAACAGCATGCTCTGGTCCTCAGTGCAAAACACACCGACACTCAACCAGTCATAACACACATGCAGACAACAATATATATGCAGGACAAGTATTCATATATACAAATGAATAAATTAATATTATTTTGTAAATATGAGAGTCTCGGATGGTCAGTATGAGCTGTTCCTTTAGTCATTCAGCAGTCTCACTGCCTGTGAGAAGAAGTTGCTCCTCCGCCTTGTAGTGCTGGCTCTGACACTCATGTATCTCTTCCCTGACAGAAGCACCTGAATGATGCTGTGTTCACGGTGGAAGTGATCCTCAATGATTTTGCACACCCTTTCTGACAACGATCCCAGTGGTTCATGTCAATATAGATTGAGGTTCCATTGGGAAGTGGTAGAGGCAGGGACAATTGGAATGTTTGTGAGAAATTTGGACAGATTCATTCATAGGAATTGTTTTGAGGGATATGAGAACAACAGGGGCAAATGGGAATTAGGTCAGGGGCAACTTTGTAGGCATGGATGAGTTGGGCCAAAGGGCCTTTTTAATATTGCATGACAATTTGACTCAATATGTTGTTCTCATAAGTTATCCTGTGAAATCCTGGTTTCAATCTGGTAAGTCTTCCCTGAACCTCCTCTAAGACATGGCCTATTACCATGCCATATGTATAAATGTAAAAAAAATACTTTCTTCCTAAGTCATGGTGCCCAGAATTGTTCCTTGCACTGGCCAAACCAGGACTTTGTATAGAATTAAACTAAATTGCTCTATTGGCATGAGGACAAAAATACAGTAAAAAGCTTTGTGTTCATGCTATCTAGGCAAATCAACTCATAGAACAGGGAGGTGCAGCATAATTTCACCTCATTTATATAGCATATTTTATTTGAGATGTATCAAAGAGCTTTAGAACCAATACAATATGCATTCATGTTAGGTAAGTAAGTAGTGATTTATTTCCTCATTGCCGAGTTATGCAAACGCCTAATTCAGGAGTAATCATTTTTTGGAAATGATAGACTGTTTTGTTTCCAGAGAGTGGTTTGGGAGTATTCCTTTCTGCCTGAAAAGCTCGGCAAGAACTTGGTTCAACATCATTCCACAAGATCTGATCCTGGTCTTATGTCAGATTTGACTATATTTAACAACTTGGTCACCTTAGCTCTTAGGTTGGAAATTACTGCATCGAAGGTTGAGGTTAGTTTTATGAGCGCATCAACATTTTTCATCATGAAATCAAATGCAGTAATGCTGGCTGTCTTGGAAACCTGTACAAAGGAAAAATCAGATTTCAGATTTATCGCTAGAGTACATATATGACATCACAAACAACTTTGAGATTCCTTTTTCCTCTGGGTGGCAGAATTACCACTAATTGGTCATGCAAAAAATAAAATGCACACAGTATGAGCATGTAAACAATCAAAAGGACTGAAAACAGAGAACGAATGTAAACAAACTGATGTGCAATACAGGGAGAGCAAAGAAAATCAATAAAGTGCACAAATAAGAGTCCTTAAATGAGCCCCTGATTGAGTTTGTGGCTGAGGAGTCTGATGGTAGAGGGGGAGCAGCTGTCCCTGGACCTGGTGGTGCAAGTCTCGTGGTTCCTATACCTCTTTCCTGATGGCAGCAGCGAGAATGGAGCTTGTGCTGGGTGGTGTGGGTCTTTGATGATTGCTATTGCCCTCCAATGGTGCATTCCCTGTAGACGTAATCAATAGTGAGGAGGGTTTTGCCTGTGATGTCCTGGGCTGTGTCCACTATCTTTGGACGCCTTTACGCTTAGGGGTATTGGTGTACCCATACCAAACTGTGATGCAGCTGGTCAGTGTGCTTTCCACCACACCACACATCTGTAGAAATTTGCCAGGGTTTCTTTTTTTTTATTTTTTTATTTTTTTAATTTTTCACACTATAAACCATATTGATCAAGATACATACATTTCCTTCTTAAATATATACATTGTCATTTTCTCCCCCCTTCCCTCCTCCCCCCTTCCCTCCTCCCCTCCCTCCCTCTCTCACCACCCTCCCTCCCTCACCACCCCTCCCATTTATTTAAAGTTCAGAATATAAGATACATTAAACCCGTCAAACAATGTTGTCACTCAATAAAAATAAACAAGAAATTCCACTGAGTCAGTTCTTTTCATTCTCTTCTCCTGTCATTTTAGGTGATAGATGTCCACGGTAGGTTTTCTCTATTGTGTTTCATGTATGGCTCCCATATTTGTTCAAATATTGTAATGTTATTTCTTAAATTATATGTTATTTTTTCTAATGGAATACATTTATTCATTTCTATATACCATTGTTGTATTCTCAAGTTATCTTCTAATTTCCAGGTTGACATAATACATTTTTTTGCTACAGCTAGTGCTATCATAACAAATCTTTTTTGTGCTCCATCCAAATCGAGTCCAAATTCTTTGTTTTTTATGTTACTTAGGGGGAAGATCTCTGGGTTTTTTGGTATATTGCTTTTTGTGATTTTATTTAATATCTGGTTTAGATCTTCCCAAAATTTTTTCACTTTCTCACACGTCCAGATTGCATGAATTGTTGTTCCCATTTCCTTTTTACAGCAAAAACATCTGTCAGATACTGTTGGGTCCCATTTATTTAACTTTTGAGGTGTAATGAATAGCCTGTGTATCCAGTTGTATCTTATCATACGTAACCTCGTGTTTATTGTATTTCTCATAGTTCCGGAGCATAACTTCTCCCATGTTTCATTCTTTATCTTTATGTTTAGATCTTGTTCCCATTTTTGTTTAGTTTTACCATTTGTTTCCTCGTTCTCCTTTTCTTGTAGTTTAATATACATGTTTGTTACAAATTTTTTGATTATCATTGTGTCTGTAATCACATATTCAAAATTACTTCCCTCTGGTAACCTCAGACTGCTTCCTAATTTGTCCTTCAAGTAGGATCTCAGTTGGTAATATGCCAACAATTTGCTATTCTTTTGATCCCTTTTTTCTCCCATTCTCTAAAGGAAAGGTTATCTATTGTAAAAGGGATTAGCTGATTTTGCGTCAGTATTAGTTTTGGTAGTTGGTAATTTGTTTTATTCATTTCTACATGAATCTTCTTCCAAATGTTGAGCAGATGATGCAATACTGGAGAATTTTTATATGTTCGGGTATCTTCTCCCCTATTTTATCTAGTTCTAATCTGGTCCAATCTGGCTTTTCCCTTGTTTGATAAGAATCTGATAGGTATCTTAATTGTGCGGCTCTATAATAATTTTTAAAGTTTGGTAGTTGTAAACCTCCTTGTTTATACCATTCTGTTAATTTATCTAGTGCTATCCTCGGTTTCCCCCCTTTCCATAAAAATTTCCTTATTATTTTCTTTAACTCCTTGAAGAATTTCTCTGTTAAGTGTATTGGTAATGTCTGAAATAGGTATTGTATCCTTGGGAAAATGTTCATTTTAATACAGTTTATCCTTCCTATCAGTGTTAGTGGTAAGTCTTTCCAATGCTCTAAGTCGTCTTGTAATTTTTTCATTAGTGGATAATAATTGAGTTTATATAGATGGCCGAGGTTTTTATTTATTTGTATACCTAGGTATCGCATTGCTTGCGTTTGCCATCTGAATGGTGATTCTTTCTTAAATTTTGAGAAATCCGCATTATTCATTGGCATTGCTTCACTTTTATTTGCATTAATCTAGTACCCCGACACTTCTCCATATTCCTTCAATTTCCTGTGTAATTCTTTTATTGATATTTCTGGTTCTGCTAAGTATATTATAACATCATCTGCAAATAGACTGATTTTATATTCCTTGTCTTTTATTTTTATCGCTTTTATTTTATTTTCTGTTCTTATCAGTTCTGCTAGTGGTTCTATGGCTAACGCGAACAATAAGGGAGATAGTGGGCATCCCTGCCTTGTTGATCTGCTTAAGTTAAATTGTTTTGATATATATCCATTTACTGTCACTTTCGCCAATGGCCCCTTATATAATGCTTTAATCCAATTAATATATTTCTCTGGTAAGCTGAATTTTTGTAGTACTTTGAATAAATAATTCCATTCTACTCTGTCAAAGGCCTTCTCTGCGTCTAAAGCAACCGCTACTGTTGGAGTTTTATTTCCTTCTACTGCATGAATTAAGTTAATAAATTTACAGATATTGTCTGTTGTTCGCCTTTTTTTAATAAATCCAGTTTGGTCTAGATTTACTATTTTTGGTACATAGTCGGCTAATCTGTTTGCTAATAGTTTAGCTATTATCTTATAATCTGTGTTAAGTAAAGATATTGGTCTATATGACGCTGGTGCAAGTGGATCTTTCCCTGTCTTTGGTATTACTGTAATTATTGCTGTTTTGCATGAATCTGGTAAGCTTTGTGTTTTATCAATCTGGTTGATTACTTCCAGAAGGGGAGGAATTAGTAAATCTTTAAATGTTTTATAGAATTCTATTGGGAATCCATCCTCTCCTGGTGTTTTATTGTTCGGTAGTTTTTTTATTATCTCTTGTATTTCTACTATTTCAAATGGTTCTGTTAATTTATTTTGTTCCTCTGTTTGTAACGTTGGTAGTTCAATTTTAGTTAAAAATTCATCTATTTTGTCTTCTTTCCCTTCGTTTTCAGTTTGGTATAATTGTTCGTAGAATTCTCTGAAGTTTTCATTAATCTCTGTTGGATTATATGTAATTTGCTTGTCTTTTTTCATTAATGCCAATACCATTCTCTTAGTTTGTTCTGCCTTAAGCTGCCTCGCTAGAATTTTGTGCATTTTTTCTCCTAGTTCATAATATTTCTGTTTTGTCTTCATTATGTTCTTCTCCACCTTATATGTTTGTAGTGTTTCATATTTTATTTTTTTATCTGCCAATTCTCTTCTTTTAGTTGTTTCTTCCTTTATTGCTAATTCTTTTTCTATATTTGCTATTTCCCTTTCCAGCTGTTCTGTTTCCTGGTTGTAGTCCTTCCTCATCTTAGTTACATAACTTATTATTTGCCCTCTGATGAACGCTTTCATTGCGTCCCATAGTATAAACTTATCTTTCACTGATTCCTTATTTATTTCAAAGTACATTTTAATTTGTCGTTCAATTAATTCTCTAAAATCCTGCCTTTTAAGTAGCATGGAGTTTAATCTCCATCTATACATTCTTGGTGGGATGTCCTCTAACTCTATTGTCAATAACAGGGGTGAGTGGTCCGATAATAGTCTAGCTTTATATTCCATTTTCCTAACTCTCTCTTGTATGCGAGCTGATAACAGGAATAGGTCTATTCTTGAGTATGTTTTATGTCTACCTGAATAATATGAATATTCCTTTTCCTTTGGGTGCTGTTTCCTCCATATATCCAAAAGTTGCATTTCTTGCATCGATTTAATTATGAATTTGGTTACTTTGTTCTTTCTGTTAATTTTTTCCCCAGTTTTATCCATGTTTGAATCCAAATTAAGGTTGAAATCCCCTCCTATTAGTATGTTCCCTTGCATATCTGCTATCTTCAAAAAGATATCTTGCATAAATTTTTGATCTTCTTCATTAAGTGAATATACATTGAGTAAATTCCAAAACTCCGAATATATCTGACATTTTATCATTACATATCTCCCTGCTGGATCTATTATTTCCTCTTCAATTTTGATTGGTACATTTTTACTGATTAATATAGCTACTCCTCTAGCTTTTGAATTATATGATGCTGCTGTTACATGTCCTATCCAATCTCTCTTTAATTTCTTGTGTTCCACTTCAGTTAAGTGTGTCTCTTGTATGAATGCTATATCAATTTTTTCTTTTTTCAGTAAATTTAAGTTTCTTCCTTTTGATTTGGTTATGTATTCCATTAATATTTAAAGTCATATAGTTCAACATGGCCATTTCATACTTTGTTTATCTTTCCTTTCCGTTTCCTCAGCTTCACCTTTCCTTTTTATCCATTTCTGCTTTCTTTTTTTGAACACATTATAAGACAACATTTCTAAAACAGAAAATATTTCCATTATTCTCCTATCTAAAATTCCTTTAACCCCACTATCCCCTCCCCTTATTTGCCAGGGTTTCTGATGTCATGCTAAACTTCTGCAAACTCCTGAGAAAGTAGAGGTGCTGACGTGCTTTCTTCACGATTCCATAAGTGTGTTGGATCCAGGAAAGATCCTCTGAGATAGTGACTCCCAAGAACCTAAATGTGCTCACCCTCCCCACCTCTGATGCCCCAATGATCACTGGATTGTATATCCCTGGCTTTCCTTTCCTGAAGTCAACAATCAGGTTCTTGGTATCTGATGTATATAATGAGATTGGTCCTTTGGAATATTCTATAACTGGGATGAATGGAAAGGAATTTGAACATGGGCATTCCGGTGCACTGGAAATGGAAACATTGGACAATAAATGTTTTCCATCTTTGGAATTGAAATAGCATTGAAAAGGAAGGACACAAAAATGGTGGAGAAATTCTGCAGATCACGAGCTCCACATGAGGTAAAGATATATAACCAATGTTTTGGGCCTGAGCCCTTCTTCAAGGTATGAGCAAAAAGAAGACAGGCTCAAAATCAGAATCAGAATTTATGGTCATGAACATGTCATGAAATTGGTTGTTTTGCGGCAGCATCACAGGTGCAAATTGCTATAAATTACATAATAAAAAAGAGAGCAAAATAAGAGAAATTGTCCGTGGTTTATTGTCCATTCAGAAATCTGGTGGCTGTGGGGGGAAGAAGCTCTTCCTGTGCCATTGGGTGTCCTCCTTCCTGATGGTAGCAGTGAGAAGAGGGCCTGGCCTGGGTGCTGAGAGTCATTGTAAATAGAGGCTACTTTCTTGAGTCACTGCCTCTTGTAGATGCCCTTAGTGGAGTGGAGGCTGGCACCCATGATGGTACTGGCTGAGTTCACAACTCTCTGCAGTCTTTTCCTGTCCTGTGCTTTTGCATCTCCATTCTAGACTGTGATGCCACCAGTCAGAATGCTCTCCCCGACTTGAGAAGGAAGGATTTTGCTTTTACCGAAGTCCAATTTTTACCATTTTCATATGTTTATCTAGACTGGATTGGATTGAAACACAACTGCAAAAGCAATGAAATATAAACTCACCTGAAACAGATCAGTTCAATTTCTTTTGAATGTGGATCAATTCTATGTAATTGGTTCTATTATTGTTCTGTTTCAGTTGATTTAATATTAATGGCTTGTAGTATCAGCATATATAATCGCTTCCAAATTCACAGAACAGAGGTTGCCCTGGCAATGCTAGCTAGATATATGGAAAATTTGTTTCCAATATGGATTTTTAATATCTCTTAAATGACCCCACGACTTTCTGCAAGTAACTGATGATGAAGGGTTGCTTTGGCTCTGAAGGGATTACATGATTTGCATCAATAGATAAGGCAATTGGTCTAATAGCAATTTTATTCTGAACTATACAAAACCTGGATGAGGAAAGGCTCGGTTCGTTAAACTGCATTCATCTGGAAAGAACATCATCTCTTCATTAAATGGTTCTGGTTCCAGGATGGAGATGATAATGAGGATGATATCATTTTAGTTATTTCATTCTCAGGATGTGAATGTCAATGGTATGGCCTGTACTTATTTAATGCCCCAGATTATCTTTGAACAGAGGACAATTATGAGTTAATCACATTATAATACTTCCAGTGTCACACATGAACCATCTTTATGGAGGGATGAGATATTGGCAGGCATGGAAATTATAGGTCAAACAGCAGTAAATGACTAAGGTTCTTCTCCTTCTCTGAAGGGTGTTAGTGAACCAGATGAGCTTCAACAGCAATTCATTCCTTTCCTGTTAATCATTCCTGATGCTGCATTATTGCTCCAAATTTATCTAATTGAATTAGAAGTCCCCAGTTGCCATGTCAACTTGGAACTCATGTCTATGGATTGTTAGTATGGTTCCTTGTGTTATTAGGCTAGCCATGTAAACAGTATGTTTTAAATTAAAAATTTTAAATTTAATTTTTAAATTAATATACCACATGATAGAAGCTGATTCCGGCCATTTAAACCAATGCTGCCCAATTACACCCAAATCAACCTACAACCCCGTACGTTTTGGACCGTGGGAAGAAACTGGAGCCCCCAGGTAAAACCCACACAGATATGGGAGCACCAGATTTGAACCCAGGTTGCTGGTGCTCTAATAGCGTCATGCTATTTGCTACCCTAGCAGTGTCACCCCGGGAGCAGAGTGATCGTATCACTGGATTAGTAATCAGAGCAGATTTCTCCCTCCAGAATCGATGTTCAATGAGAAAGTGAAAAGGATTCAAGGTTTGCAAGGGGGATTAAATAAAATGGTGGCACAGCTGGAGCTGCTGTAACGGCAGCACTGCCCCTGGTGTGGACCCAGGGAGAGAAGGCACAAAGCTCCCCCAAGAGGTCCTTCCACCCTGTCCAACTACTGTCAGCTCCTTACAGGCTTTAAGCGGCCTGCGACTGTGGGGGTCTGTGCCCAAGATGGCAGCGCCTATGTTCGGCAGCAGCCTGAGGTGCTGCATACACTGGTGGAACCAGTAACGGGGAGATCACCCCCGTTGAGAAGGCGAAGCAAAGGAGATGACCCTAGGAGGGTGACCATGGAGGCGGATTAGCAAGGGGATCTGCAGCTGAAGGACACACAAAGGAGACGGGATGTTGCTGATTTGCGAGTAGGAAACCCACACGGTTTGTCAGCTGCTGGCAGCTTGAGGTCAAAGGACTCACTCCAGGCGACGGGCTGCTCAAGACTGGCTCATGGGCACAAGGTACCGGGATTTGAAATGATGCGGATCTGGAGCTTGGGTTGCTGATGGATCGAACTGGAATCTTGTGTGGCTGCAGAGAATGTGGGAGCACTGTAGGTGAATCCATGTAACTCAGTGACTCTGAAGGGACTCTCCTTTGCTTCTCTTTCTCTGTAAGAAGCACCAGGCAATACTAATGCTATGCTGAATCTTGGTCTGCCTTATGACAGAGTAATGGCAATTTTGTGTAATATTACGTCTCTTTTTTATTACGTGACAAGAAATAGTATCTGAACGTGTATTGAGTGGGCACGGAGGTGGCAGAGAGATGATCGCAGGGGATATAGACAGGTGTATTGAATGGGTGCGGAGGTGTAGAGACGTGATCGCAGGTGTACTGAGTGGGCATGGGGGTGGCAAAGAGATGATTGCAAGAGATAGAGGAAGATTTTGCACTTTAGTCCAAGGAATTTAAAAAAACAGAATAGCTTTGAGATGGAGAGAAACTGGTACATGTGGCATTTGGAGAAACATTTCTCCTGATGATTCTGTCATCCATAGAGAACTGGATGCAGCAAAGATGATGGGACCAGACAACACGCTGGCTATGTAGCTCTCGATTAAGGCTCCAGATGAAACCGTAGACACGCAGTTCTAGTGCAGTTAACACACAGGCATCTAAGTAAGCAGACATTTACATGGATTAATACAGCACTGTACAGGCCCTTTGACCCTCGATGTTGTGCTGACCTATATATACCTAAAAAATACTAAATCTTCTCTACCCAAAAACCCTCTATTTTTCTTTCATCCATGTGCCTTAAGTGCCACTATTATACCAGCCTCCTCCACCACCCCTGTCAATACATTCCAGGCACACAGATGAAATGTACCCTTGATGTCTCCTCTAAACTCTCCTCCCTTCATTTTGTACAAGTGTCCTCTGGTGTTTGCTACTCACACCATGGAAACAAAGGTGCTGGCTATCTACTTTATCTGTGCCTCTCATAGTCTTGAGACCTCTATTAAGTCACCTCTCATCCTTCTTCACTTCAAAGAGAAAAATTCCAGCTCTGCTAACCTTGCCTCTTAAGACATATTCTCAATCCAGGCAACATCCTGGTAAATCTCCTCCATAGCTTTCACATCCTTCCTATAATGAGGTGAGTAGAACTGATTTCCCGAGATTTGACCTGTTACAACTGTAAGACAAATGCAACCTGACCAATTACCTTCCAATCTTCCTGCTCTCAATTTTAAGATAAATATAGAAGGCGATGCTATTAAGTGGCACTTACTTACAAATAACCTTTCAGCAGGGTCCATTGGATCACTGCCTTGGTCATCAGTGATAAAGGAGCTGAATTCCATAGCTCCATACTCACTAGAGAATACTAGATACCTCGAGTTCTGAAGGAATATTATCATCCTGGACAGGTCCAGCACTATCATTAGGCAAACTAGGCAGACACCTAGGGCATAGACCTCAGAGGGGTGCTGTTGAAGAGAACAAATTGTGCCTTGAACAAATAGTTCAGGTAGGATGAGGGGAGTGTTTGGAGTTGGGACTCTGGTGTCGGGGGCTCCAATATACGCATGTAGACCTACTGCCGAGGGAAAGGTTTGGAGTCAGTATTGGGAGCTCTGGTCACCAGATCCGGAGCTCCTGACACCCGACTCCAAACCCTCCCCTCGACCTACACTGGAGCTCTCGATGGCCGAGTCCCAACTCCAAATCCTCCCCTGTCCCCTCAGCCTACCTCACCTGTACTTAATAACAACAGAAGAAATGTACCCCTGATGTCTCCTCTAAACTCTAAGCCAAGGTATATGAAATTTCCTCTCTAGCTTCCCACAGTGTCCTTGGGTTCATCTGATCAGACCCACAATATCATCTTCCATCATATTCATCAGGGCCTTCAGCATCTTCTTGAATGTTCTCAAGACTTGCTTGTACCAGCTCCATGCTTCCTTCATACTCCTGACCCGAGGCTGAATATCCCTCATCATCCATATCTCCCTACACTTGCATTCCTAACAGAAAAGTGCATGACTTGGACTTATGTCAGCACACTTTTAAAAACATCCCATTTTCCCACTATTTCTTTTCCTTTAAACAACTTGTTCCAATTAACCTGAACTAGTTCTTGTCTTATACCATCAAAGCTAGACTAGCTCCAATTCTGAATTTTAAATGTTATATTTATAAATACAGCACGGTAACAGGCCTTTGTGGCCCACAAGCCCATACTCTCTAATCAACCTACAACCCCCATACGTTTTTGGAGGGCGGGCGGAAACCAGAGCACTTGGAGGAAACCCACGTAGACACAGGGAGAATGTACAAATTCCTTACAGATGGCACTGGATTCAAACTCAACCTAACCTCCACACTAACCATGCTGCCCTAACACGTGGTCCTGCCCTATCGCTCCCATAACTATCTTAATCCTAATAGAACAATGGTCAAAGGTTCCCCAAAGGCCATTCCACGAACACATGTAGGTCTCTACTATTGTAAATGCTTCCACCAGTAATCCTGGCATCCCACTCCAAACACCTGCCACTCTATGTGTAAATAAACCTGACCCCACATCTCCATTTATCTTCATCTCAGCTGCTCACCCTAAATGCATGTCCTCTGCAGCGTCCATTCTCAATGCTGGTGTGGTGGGGGGTGGGGGGGTGGCCTACAGCTCCCCCTGCATTTAAGTAAAAGCCTTGTTTTCTTTTCACCTCACATAACATAAATATTTTTATATTTTTGATGCAGTTGTAGAAGTACAGAAGAAACCAAAATTTGACTGCTTCATAGTGAAGGGGTACATAAACTTTGAGCAGAGTCCTGAATGTAGGGGTGGGGGGGGGGAGGTGGGGGGGGTGGGGGTTGGGGGGTGCAGTGCTATGGCTGAAAGAAGGTTGAGAATGGGTGCTCAAGTGTATGACATTTTTATCCCGGGAGAAAGTTTCTGGTTGTCCACCCTTTTCATGTTGTTGATAATTTTGTTATTTTCTCGGCCTCCAGTGAAAACAACCCAGATGTGTCCCACCTTTTCTCACTGCTCCTACCCTTGAATCCAGGCAACATCCGGAAAATATCCTCTGCCAGACCAGATTTGTACCAATAGTCCAAGTGCGGCTGAACCAAAGTTTCAAATTGCTGCAACATGACTTCCTTATATGGTAGTAAAAACACTCCAAAATGCTGGAGGAACTCAGCCAGTCTTTCAGCGTCAATAGGAGACAAAAATATATTGCTGACGTTTCAGGCCTGAACCCTTCAAGAAATAAGCAAAATGACCAAAGAACAGAAAATCTCAGAATAATGCTGGCCGTGGGAGGAGTCCAGACCAACAAAAGGTGTTAATTGGATATGATAAGGGGAGAGGTGAGAATTGAATGTGTCTGCAAAAGGAGACAGGGAAAGGGGAGAGAAGGGGAAAGACGCAGAAGGCATTTTTTAAACTGCCCTGTAAAATGGGGTTAACAGGGCAATTTGTGAAAGGGTCTGACTGAGTTAGGCACATCGGAAATCAACTGGGTCCCTGCTCTACCTCGAAGATAGTCATGGATCCTATTAAAACTTACCTAGGTCATGTCTTCCTGTGGCTTGAAAGTGAAAATGGCTGACTCAGTTACTCCTGTGACATCAGCGCTCGCATGCTGGCATCACAGGGAATCCCTGGCAGAAGAGAGGGGTTGCTGGCGGGGCAGAGGAGTCCCTACGATAAGTGGGGCTGAGGGGAGGATGCTGTGTTTGGCGGGCCAGAGGGATGTTGTGATCAGTGGGCCAGGGGGATGCTGCAATCAGTGGACCAAGGGGATAATGTCACAATTGGTGGGCCGAAGTGAAGGGGGTGGGGGAGCGCGATTGACGGTGAAAGGGAAACTGACAACTGGTGGGGGGGGGGCGACTGACAGGTGGTGTGGGGGACGGGGAGACTAGTTTGCGTGATGCATCATTTACCGTGTCATCGTGGGGTTGGGATCCCCTTAAATCACCGAGTTACTCCGCCTTTATGAAGTGCACTGACATCACTCCCCTTTATGAAGTGCACTGACATCACTCCCCTTTATGAAGTGCACTGACATCACTCCCCTTTATGAAGTGCACTGACATCACTCCCCTTTATGAAGTGCACTGACATCACTCCCCTTTATGAAGTGCACTGACATCACTCCCCTTTATGAAGTGCACTGACATCACTCCCCTTTATGAAGCGCACTGACATCACTCCTCTTTATGAAGTGCAGTGACATCATTCACCTTTATGAAGCGCACTGACATCACTCTCCTTTATGAAGCGCACTGACATCACTCCCCTTTATGAAGCGCACTGACATCACTCTCCTTTATGAAGCGCACTGACATCACTCCCCTTTATGAAGCGCACTGACATCACTCCCCTTTATGAAGTGCACTGACATCACTCCCCTTTATGAAGCGCACTGACATCACTCCCCTTTATGAAGTGCACTGACATCACTCCCCTTTATGAAGTGCACTGACATCACTCCCCTATATGAAGTGCACTGACATGACTCCCCTTTATGAAGTGCACTGACATCACTCCCCTTTATGAAGTGCCCTGACATCACTCCCCTTTATGAAGTGCACTGACATCACTCCCCTTTATGAAGTGCCCTGACATCACTCCCCTTTATGAAGTGCACTGACATCACTCCCCTTTATGAAGTGCACTGACATCACTCCCCTTTATGAAGTGCACTGACATTACTCCCCTTAATGAAGCGCACTGACATCACTCCTCTTTATGAAGTGCACTGACATCACTCCCCTTTATGAAGTGCACTGACATCACTCCCCTTTATGAAGCGCACTGACATCACTCCCCTTTATGAAGTGCACTGACATCACTCCCCTTTATGAAGCGCACTGACATCACTCCTCTTTATGAAGCGCACTGACATCACTCCTCTTTATGAAGTGCACTGACATCACTCCCCTTTATGAAGTGCACTGACATCACTCCCCTTTATGAAGCGCAATGACATCACTCCCCTTTATGAAGTGCACTGACATCACTCCCCTTTATGAAGCGCACTGACATCACTCCTCTTTATGAAGTGCACTGACATCACTCCCCTTTATGAAGTGCACTGACATCACTCCCCTTTATGAAGTGCACTGACATCACTCCTCTTTATGAAGTGCACTGACATCACTCCCCTTTATGAAGCGCACTGACATCACTCCTCTTTATGAAGTGCACTGACATCACTCCCCTTTATGAAGTGCACTGACATCACTCCCCTTTATGAAGCGCACTGACATCACTCCTCTTTATGAAGTGCACTGACATCACTCCCCTTTATGAAGTGCACTAACATCACTCCCCTTTATGAAGCGCACTGACATCACTCCTCTTTATGAAGTGCACTGACATCACTCCCCTTTACGAAGTGCACTGACATCACTCCCCTTTATGAAGTGCACTGACATCACTCCCCTTTATGAAGTGCACTGACATCACTCCTCTTTATGAAGTGCACTGACATCACTCCCCTTTATGAAGTGCCCTGACATCACTCCCCATTATGAAGTGCACTGACATCACTCCCCTTTATGAAGTGCCCTGACATCACTCCCCTTTATCAAGTGCACTGACATCACTCCCCTTTATGAAGTGCACTGACATAACTCCCCTTTATGAAGCGCACTGACATCACTCCCCTTTATCAAGTGCACTGACATCACTCCCCTTTATGAAGCGCACTGACATCACTCCTCTTTATGAAGTGCGCTGACATCACTCCCCTTTATGAAGTGCACTGACATCACTCCCCTTTATGAAGCGCACTGACATCACTCCTCTTTATGAAGTGCATTGACATCACTCCCCTTTATGAAGTGCACTGACATCACTCCCCTTTATGAAGCGCACTGACATCACTCCCCTTTATGAAGTGCACTGACATCACTCCCCTTTATGAAGCGCACTGACATCACTCCTCTTTATGAAGTGCACTGACATCACTCCTCTTTATGAAGTGCACTGACATCACTCCCCTTTATGAAGTTCACTGACATCACTCCCCTTTATGAAGCGCACTGACATCACTCCTCTTTATGAAGTGCACTGACATCACTCCCCTTTATGAAGTGCACTGACATCACTCCCCTTTATGAAGTGCACTGACATCACTCCCCTTTATGAAGCGCACTGACATCACTCCTCTTTATGAAGTGCACTGACATCACTCCCCTTTATGAAGTGCACTGACATCACTCCCCTTTATGAAGTGCACTGACATCACTCCCCTTTATGAAGCGCACTGACATCACTCCTCTTTATGAAGTGCACTGACATCACTCCCCTTTACGAAGTGCACTGACATCACTCCCCTTTATGAAGTGCACTGACATCACTCCCCTTTATGAAGTGCACTGACATCACTCCTCTTTATGAAGTGCACTGACATCACTCCCCTTTATGAAGTGCCCTGACATCACTCCCCATTATGAAGTGCACTGACATCACTCCCCTTTATGAAGTGCCCTGACATCACTCCCCTTTATGAAGTGCACTGACATCACTCCCCTTTATGAAGTGCACTGACATAACTCCCCTTTATGAAGCGCACTGACATCACTCCCCTTTATCAAGTGCACTGACATCACTCCCCTTTATGAAGCGCACTGACATCACTCCTCTTTATGAAGTGCGCTGACATCACTCCCCTTTATGAAGTGCACTGACATCACTCCCCTTTATGAAGCGCACTGACATCACTCCTCTTTATGAAGTGCATTGACATCACTCCCCTTTATGAAGTGCACTGACATCACTCCCCTTTATGAAGCGCACTGACATCACTCCCCTTTATGAAGTGCACTGACATCACTCCCCTTTATGAAGCGCACTGACATCACTCCTCTTTATGAAGTGCACTGACATCACTCCTCTTTATGAAGTGCACTGACATCACTCCCCTTTATGAAGTGCACTGACATCACTCCCCTTTATGAAGCGCACTGACATCACTCCTCTTTATGAAGTGCACTGACATCACTCCCCTTTATGAAGTGCACTGACATCACTCCCCTTGATGAAGTGCACTGACATCAATCCCCTTTATGAAGTGCACTGACATCACTCCCCTTTATGAAGTGCACTGACATCACTCCCCTTTATGAAGTGCACTGACATCACTCCCCTTTATGAAGCGCACTGACATCACTCCCCTTTATGAAGTGCCCTGACATCACTCCCCTTTATGAAGTGCACTGACATCACTCCCCTTTATGAAGCGCACTGACATCACTCCCCTTTATTAAGTGCACTGACATCACTCCCCTTTATGAAGTGCACTGACATCACTCCCCTTTATGAAGTGCACTGACATCACTCCCCTTTATGAAGTGCACTGACATCACTCCTCTTTATGAAGTGCACTGACATCACTCCCCTTTATGAAGCACATGATTGTTTAAAATAAAAAGCAGTTGGTAGTTGACTCTTCTCTGGTAAACTGTGTTTCTTGAGCTCTGCGGTTAGTCCCATTAAATTGGTGACCCCGACATGCTCAACATCTTTTGAGCCCCAACAGTGAAACATAGTGAGAAAGCCTGCTGAATGGATGCCTCTACTGCGCTGCATGCGGTGGCTATGAAACTGCCCACCTTCTGGCCTCACAGACCACGTCCATGGTTCCAGTAGGCTGAGGCTCTGTACCACACTATCACCATCTCAACTGAAGCCACCAAATTCTGGCAATTAGTCGCGAGGCAGACAGACTTCACAGGATACCCCAGCCTCCCGTGGCAAAGTTTCTACAGGTCACCTTGGACAGTCAAGTCAATGGAACTGCTATTCTACGGCACTCCACAAGCTACCGAGGAAGAAGAAGCCATTGGAGAACAGTGAGTGGTGTTTCTACCACAGAAAGTGCACACTGCTGTGTGCCACCATGCGTTACATGGTTGACTCCTAGGTAAACAACAACACCAAGTGCCACTGATGATCTCGGTGATTGGCGACCACATCGGCCTGTTATATGCCACTGATCAACGCACGGAATGCAAACTGCTAGTCAATACCGGAGCTCAACTCAGTGTCTTCCCGTCATCCTCTTACAAGCGGGAATCTTGAGTACCTCAAGCCGACAGCATTACGATTAGCAGTTATGGTACCAAGTCAATACAACTGGTATTAGGTGACACGCCTTACTGTTGGGCTTTCATGCTAGTGGCTGTAGGACAGCCGATTTTGGGAGCAGACTTCCTGAGGGCACATGACTTGTTGGTAGACATGAAAGGGCGCCGTTTGGTCCACGCCACCTCATTCCACATGTGCCCACTTTCTTCAGGTCATTGGCTGGCAACACTGCTACGTGTGCCAACACCACCGATGATTTTGCGAACTTATTAGCAGAGTTTCCTGAACTATTTACACCAAATTTCCATTTAGTCTCTCCACATCATGGAGTTCAGCACTACTTACCCACCACCGGCTTTCTTCTACATTCCAAGGCATGCAGACTTCTCCCTGACTGGCTATTACAGGCCAAAAAGGAGTTCAAAATTATGGAGGAACTAGACATCATCCAAAGGTCTGATAGTCCTTGGGCATCACCACTCCACAAGGTGCCCAAAGCATCTGGCGGCCTAAGACCTTGTGGAGATTACTGACACCTCAAGGTGCAACTGAGCCGAATAGGTATGCAATACCACACATTCAAGATTTTTCCCCCAACCTCCATGGCAAAAGTATCTTCTTGAAGGGAGACTTAGTTAAAGGTTATCACCAAATCCTTGTCCACCCAGAGAACATCCCTAAAACGGCCATTATTACTCAATTTGGTCTATTTGGGTTTCTGAGGATACGTGAACTGAAGGGTCTGATGTGTGGGATAATGCATCTGCTACATGACTCTTTTTTTCCCCACAATATGCCAAATGGATGTGGTATATTCTGAAATAAAAGAGAGATGCCTCTGATGCCTTGTTGATCATGGATCTGAAACCTTAGCAAAGGCAAATGTCGGGCTCTGTGAATACGACAAAATCTCTTCCTTTAAGAAAATACCTAAAATGGTGGATGGCCAGACAAAGGGCCAGAAGCTCCCTGTATCTTTGCTCAGAAGATCTCAAGTGCTTGCTGAAAAAGGCCAATGGCTACCAATTTCCCTCAATCAGTTGTTCCAGCATGCTTCTGATGGCCGTGTTGGATGCAACAACTGTGAGAGCTGTGGGCACCTTGGGTCAAGGATGTACCAACATGGTCGCATTGGCCAGTGCTTCCTTGGCATTGTCGAAAGCAGCTTCGTGGTCCCAGATCAGGTCTTGGGATTGACCGGAAAGAAGTTGGAAAAGTGGTTGCATTATTTGGGCCACCGATGGGAAAAAACTATAGTAAAAAATTACCATGCTGATGATCTCTTGCGGTTCTTTCACTGTGTTTGAACTGGAAAACTTTCTAATGGCCTCCATTTTGGCAGGGAGCAGCACCGCTCTGTGCTGATCAATCTAGTGGCCGAGAAAATTAATGGAGGACAGGCCAAAATGGCATTTAGCTGGATTGATAGTCAGGCCATAGTCACTTAGTCATTGGCATAGTTGACGTAAGTGAGTGCTGTGCTCTTGACGAGAGCAGCTGACAATCATATATCGTCAAGTTAAACGAATAGAAAATCCAGGCCGCGACCCACAGAGTACATAAGTCACTGGAAAGTCTGTGCAGCATTTCCAAAAAGCACACACAGAAATTCAAAAAGGCTGAATGCTGTGATGATCATTGTCTTCAGGATGTTGTTGGGATGGACTGGAATTTGATGATATCCCTCACCAGGTTGATTTTGGAGAAATCCAGAGTTGCAGTGAAATCTTGGATGTGTGGGACTGGCAATAATCTCCACATGGTCTCCATGCTCTGGTAGCTTTTGGCACTATTTGCAAGGGAGATGCCCATGGACTATCTGAACGGCGGACTATGCCCATTTTACGGAACTCCTCTTTGGCGATTCATAGCTTGTTCAGAGCAGTCTGCATGCTTTGGTGTGCAGTGGTGCTCCTCCCGTGGGATTATGATGCTGGACCCTGTGATTAGGCATAACAGTGGGGAACCGCTGGGTGATTAATGCTGGAAATTCGGCCAAGATCTTGGCATATTCTTTCGAGTCCAAATGGGGTTGCCAGCAGAGTGACGTGACGTAAGGTGAGTGATTCGAATGTTTTGGAGTTAACCAACCACTTTCCCTTTAGGTTCACTAATAGAGAGTTAGCCCGTAGGAAATATGCACCTAGCAGAGGTTGTGATACATTTGCTAACATGAATGTCCATACAAATCAGTCAGGGCTGAATTCAAGTGTAATAGTCCGCACCCCATGTGTTCTAATACTGCTTTTGTTAGCAGCTGTAAAGGATGGTCCAGACTTTCCATTACAGGTGTTTCGGCCTTAGGAGGCAAAACACTGACCTCTGCTCTTGTGTCTATCAGGAAATGCCAACCCAAATGCAGGGCTCATAGGTAGAGGAGGCTGTCTTGATGGCCGGCCGCCGTAGACACCAGCGACGATCAGCCCAGGCATTTCCCTGGTATGAGAAAGGCGAGCGGCAATGGCATAAAATTCATTAAACATATTTAAAATTCAGTTAGATAAATTTTTACATGATAGAGGCATTAGGGGATATGGGGAGAAGGCAAGTAGGTGGAGTTAGGTCATAAATTAGATCAACCATGATCTTGTTGAATGGCGGAGCAGGCTCGATGGGCCATTTTTGGCCTACTCCTGTTCCTATGTTCCTATGTTCCTATGTAGACCACAGAACCCCAAGTCTGATGATAGTAACACCAGTGGTCCTGATTTGGACTGTCATCCACAGTTGTTATCACTGCCCTTCTTCCTGGAGCATTGGCCCATCAAGCAATCTGGCGTGGTATAGCAACTGAATCCATGGTGTTGTTTTGCATGCCGGAGATATCAGCACGAGCTGCCAGTTCACGGGGGTCATCGAAATCATCATTTGCCATTAGAAGGCAAATGTCCTCAGGCATCTGCTCCAAGAACAACTGCTCAAAAAGCAGACAGAGTCTGAGCCATCCATTAGCACCAGAATTTCATTCATAAGGGCAATCAATGTTCTGTTGCCCAGGCCATTAGTTCATAAGAGCCTTGCTGCTCGTTCACGCCAGGACAGCCCGAATGTGCAAATCAGTAGTGCCTTAATGCATTGTACCTGTCAGTCCAGTGAACTGACTATGTAGTAGTTCTTGGTGGAGTCAATTGTGATCTTACAAATGTGGAACTGGGCTTCTACCTGGTGAAACCAGACCACAGGCTGCAAGGTAGTTTAAGGGCTACCAAGTTCTGAACATTTTCTTCAGTCATCTAGGGTCAAATTTGCCATTTGGGCCTGTCGGAGTCGCCACTGTAGTCATTTAGTGATGAACTAAACTCTCCAGTTGTCACAGATGAGTTAAGACCAACTGCCTTACTCAACTCTGATGCGCATTTTCAAAGCACCCTCCCTCCTGATGGCCTTTGTAACACTCAGCCTGGAAAAGACATCATCTCTGTCAGCTGGCAGCAAGCCCGGGGTACTTCAGGACTTCCTGTTCTTGTCAACTCAAACCTCCGTGAGCTGGTTCATTGTATAATGTAGTTCAGCCCGCTACAGCTTCTGGTTTATGATATTTTAAAGGGATTTCTTGGTTCTGTATTTGGGCGGCTAGGTTAGAACATAGAACACTACAGCACAGTACAGGTCTTTTGACCTTTGATGTTGTGCCGACCCATATATTCCTTAAAAATAAGTACTAAGCCCTCCATTCCCCGTAACCCTCTATTTTTCTTCCATTCATGGGTCTATTTTCATGGGTCCAAATATTTCAGCCTCCAGCACTGTCCCCAACAATGCATTCCAGGCCCCCACAACTCTCTGCATAAAATACTTACCCCTGATGTCTCTCCTGAACTTCCCTCCCATCACTTTGTACTCATGTCCTCTGGTGTTCGTAGCAGTTAGCGCGACCCTATTACAGTGCCAGTAACCTGGGTTTGAATCCACTGCTGTCTGTAAGGAGTTTGTATGTTCTCCTTGTGTCTGTGTGGGTTTCCTCCGGGTGCTCCGATTTCTTCCCATGTTCCAAAGACATAAGGGGTTAGGATGTCACATGGGTATAATTTTTTAAAATTCCAAACAGCCAAGGTGGTTCCTCATGTTTTCACTGACCGAGTGTGTGTTTGGAAGGCCATCGCCTGTTCGATGTTAGATCAGGAATCCATGTGCTGATCCCTAACTGGAGATGAGATTGAAAACCAGCACCCGAGTGGTGGTGTTTCCACAGCAGGAAAATTTCTGTTCTCACTATTCACATGGAATCTGTGATCACAGTGAGAGAGAGAGAGACATTGCAAGGCCTCCAGACAGGCCCACTGCCCATGGGTGGCATCTTGCTGAGGGTGACCCAGCTTTGCAGGGTGGGTTTGGTGAAGGGACAGAAGGAGGAGAAAGTGTGATTCTGTACTGCTCAATATCTCTGTGACCGACATGAAACAATCTGCTGGAAGAGCTCAGCAGGTCAAACAGCATCAGTGAGGGAAAAGGAATGGTCAATGCTTCAGGCTGGAACCCTTCATCAAAGCTCTTGAAGTGAGTGTGGAAGAGGTGACATGACAAAGGGTCTTGAGGAGGGGAAACAGGTTGCTCTCTTTCAAGCTGACAAAGTTTGGAGGTTTGTGGGAATATTCAACATTAATTTATTTTTAAAATTTAGAAATACCACACAGTACAGGACCTTCTGGCCCACAAGTCCATGCCTCCTAAATACACTAATTATTTATAATTAATTACACATACCCTGTATGTTTTGAAGGGTGGGAGGTAACTGGAGCACCCAGAGGAAACCCATTCAGACACGGGGAGAATGTATAGTTATCATCGGAATGGACCTTGGCTGCTGTAACAGCGTTGGACTAACCGCTACACTAACTGGCATCCTGATGAAAGCTTTTGATGAAGAGAAGTTGATTCTACTGTCAAGATTAAGATAATTGGCATAAAACCTTGGGGATAATGAGAACATGTTATATTAATGCAGTAAATAATTTTGCTCTGGAATTCATTGCCCAGTGGTGAAGGCAGTCCTCAATACTAAAGTGGATAATTAATGAAAGTAAAATCACTGCAGGGCTCTGGAGAGAGAGCATGGAAGTGGGATGAGTTGGTTAGAACTTTCAGAGGCAAATATGAGCCAAAGTGTTCATGATCTGCTGCATCGTTCAGTAATTCTAACATCACCCTTCAAGGGATTGTTGGAGGTCACTGATTTTGCCTCTATTATCTGAGTGCAAATCCTGCCCATGGCTGCCTGTACGGCTAGATTAGGGTAATGAGGATCAAAGTGGGGAGGTATGTTGAAACTGTACAAGATGTTGATAAGACCACACTTTTTTTTAATAAACATACAAACTTTATTCAAACTATAACATCACAAACACAACACACACACACAGAGCTACAACTAAAACCAGAAACAACCATAACATGTGGCAACAAAACCGTGAGAAGCAGCAATTACAACCACCTCTCTATAGCACAGTATTACACAGCAAATTAAAACACGATTTTCGAAATCAACCAAACACCTCGGACACTGCGTGTTGCTGCTCCAGCACCTCATGGGCCCAGATGTAACCCTAAAAGATAGGCAGGCAGTCTGTTCTCCCCACCCCCTTGACTGCCTGCTGCCTCAACCCATAAATGGCCAGTTTTGCCAACCCCAACAGCAACCCCACAAGGAGATACACTGAACAACCCAGCCCCCTTGTGAGACTGTGCACAGTTTTGGTCAGCTAGTGAAAAGAAGGGTCTTATTAAGTGTAATGGAATATTTAAACCGTGTTTCTTACTTTTGCAGCCTTTGCTTCTACAAGGCTGAACCTGCTTGTGTTTTAGAATCAGCAGACGTAATCTAATTTACACCATGAGGCCCAGGATGCATATGAATTAGTAGACACACCTAAATTCCACCATGAGGGCCAGGGATGCATGAATCAGATTTCCTGAATTAGTAGACACATCTAAATTCCACCATGAGGCCCAGAGATGCAGTTTTCTTTTGTTGGTCGCAGACTGTCAGGAGACCTTGAAGATAATTGAATCATTTGTTCAAAGAGATAAGATCTGAAGTAAACAACTGTTGGTAAGCCATGGTCCCACGGCTGAAGTTTGAGACTCTCCAAGAGGTGGCAACATCTCTCAGCAAGAAGAAGAACTTCAAGAGTCCAGCTAACATCCCGGTCGAGGGAGGTGGAGAAGCTGCTACCGGCGCCCCGACAACCTACTACAAGTGTACCGTTGTTGCCTCGCTTCGGCATTTGGGGCCAGTCCAGGCGTTGATAAGTATAATTGGGAAGGGCTTGCATATTGTAGTGTGAACTCAGCTTTAGATTTAATAATAAAGACTTGTATAAACTGAACTGCTCTCGGTGCGTGTATGTCTATTTTCTTTTGGTAGCTCAAATACTGTGACCAATCTAAAACGAACAAAATGAGAGGTATAAGTTTACCCAAGACAACTGGCGCAGCAAGCAGGGTTGGTGTCAAGATGTTTCGCCGAAAGAAAGAGGTGAGCCCTGAGCAGTTCTTTACCCAGTGGACGAGACGAGGCCTAGGCCATCCTGTAGAGGGGATAGGCCATAGAACATAAGCAGGGGTTCGGGTATTTTCCCCTGGGTCCGCTTGGGAGATCAAGGTATCTATCCCTTCAATCTCTACCCTTACATCATCCCCCCTTCCGTCTGTTTGGGAAGTCTGCTGCCTTCCTTATGGGGCGGGCGTGAACAGCAGGTGGAGAGGGCAGTATGTTAGGCACATGCTGAGGAGTATTCGCATTATTACTATGGTCATCATTCCAGATATTCCCATCCCAATCATCAATAACATTAGGATCGTCGCCATTCCTTATCATGGCACGAATACGATGTGGATCAGGTTCTACTCCATGCCTTTCTTTATCTGCACAGAGCTGCTGCCGGAGTTTAATATTATGGCAGATCGTTTGGACATGCTTATCCTCCCATTCTTTGGCTCGGTCCTGACTGGTGCAAACAATCTCACTCATCATGGAACAGCGTCGTCGCAGGGCTTCTCGCTCCTCCTCTAGTTGCTCTCTCTTACGCTGAGATTCTACTTCTCGCTGAACTGATTCTGCTTCACGCTGAATGGAGTGGCATAAGGCTGTGGCCAGCAGCCAAAAACCGTCTGTCAGTGTCCCCTTTTTAACAGGAAATTTACTTTCTCGAAGGAGAGTGGCAACCCACTCTCCCAGAGGCACACTAGATGGATCTAACTTCTCATCCCAACTGAGGGGTGGTCCCAACAAAGACAGGGTATTGGCCAACATGCCAAACCCATCGTCTTTGGAAGTCCATCCCGGAATCAAGAACTGCTCAGGGCTCACCTCTTTCTTTCGGCGAAACATCTTGACACCAACCCTGCTCACTGCGCCAATTGTCTTGGGTAAACTATACCTCTCATTTTGTTCGTTTTAGATTGGTCACAGTGTTTGAGCTATCAAAAGAAAATAGACACACACGCACCGAGAGCAGTTCAGTTTATACAAGTCTTTATTACTAAATCTAAAGCTGAATTCACATTCCAATATGCAAGCCCTTCCCAATTATACTTATCAACGCCTGGACTGGCCCCAAATGCCGAAATGAGGCAACGACGGTACACTTGTAGTAGGTTGTCAGGGCGCCGGTAGCAGCTTCTCCACCTCCCTCGACCGGGATGTTAGCTGGACTCTTGAAGTTCTTCTTCTTGCTGAGAGATGTTGCCACCTCTTGGAGAGTCTCAAACTTCAGCAGTGGGACCATGGCTTATATTACCCAAAAGTTGTTTACTTCAGATCTTATCTCTTTGAACAAATGATTTAATTATCTTCAAGGTCTCCTGACAGTCTGCGACCAACAAAAGAAAACTGCATCTCTGGGCCTCGTGGTGGAATTTAGATGGTGGTGTCTACTAATTCATATGCATCCCTGGGCCTCATGGTGTAAATTAGATTATGTCTGGTGATTCTAAAAAACAAGCAGGTTCCCAGCCTTGCAGAAGCAAAGGCTGCAAAAGTAAGAAACATGGTTTAAATCTTCCATTACATTAAGTTGGAAAGGGTACTGAAAAGGTCCACATGGGTGTTACTGGAAGGGTTGGATTATGGGAAGAAACTGGGACTTTCTTCTCTGGAGTGTCAGGATATGAAAATACTCCAGAGGGTTGTTAACGTCACAGGCACCAGACTTCACTCCACTGAGGACATCTACAAGATGCAGTGCCTTAAGAAAACAGTCTCTATCCTCAAGAACCCCCACCATCCAGGTCATGCTCTCTTCACTCTGCTAAAACGAGAAAAAGATACAGAAGCCTGAAGATGAGCACTCAGCGACACTAGGACCATCAGATTCCTGAATGAACAAGGATCCACAGACACTGCCTTATTTTGACATTTTTCGTGCAATATTTTAAACATTTATTTTGACAGGAGGTTTATATAAATACTTTCACCATGACGTTGCCACAAAACAACGAATTTCTTGACATGTTTATGACAATAAATTCTGATTCTGATCCTAAGGAAGAAAATTTGCGCAGAATGGAGATGTTGGGCTGAAGGGCTTGTTTCCATGCTACATCTTTCTATTATTCCACTCACGTTATCCTCTGGCGGTGAAATCGATTTTCCAGTCCTATGCCAAGAAGGTAAGAACTAGATGACACAGATGTTTATATAGATTTTCCTCGCTTGTAGGTCTTGTGCCTCTTGAGTCGGAAGGCTCTGGGTTCAAGTTGCACTCCAGAGACTCAAAAACCAAACCTTTAATGCAGTGCTGAAGGTGCGCTGTCAGTCAAAGGCAGTGGAGAAAATACAACTTGCATCTATATAACATCTCTCATCATCTTGTAATGTACCAAAGCACTTTACAGTCAATTAAGTGCATTTGAACCTGCTGATGCAAGAAATGTGTCTGCCAAACCCCGTAATGAAGGAAACTTGGCAGTCAGTTTGCACCCAGCAAGCTCACATCAACAGTATTATAATAATTCCTGGGTAATCAGTAGTATTGTTGCTCAGTGGGGAATAGATATTGGCTAGACTTCGAGAGAGAGAGAACTTCCTCAAATGGAGTGGTCAGCCTTACAACCATTTCATGTGATAAACTTCATCCCAAATAGTGCCACACTCCGTGAGTTTCTAATTCAAGTAATGTGAATTAAAATGTTTACTAAATTATGTTGACCTGTAATAAAGTCCTTGGTGGGATTGCTAGGGGAGATGTTGAGGTACTGTGTTACTGTACATAAAGTATCAAAGAAGACCTCCCTAGCATTCTGGACTGATATTTATTCTTCAATCAACATTTTATCTGGTCATCAACATGCAGCCATTTGTGGGATCTTGCTGTGCAGAGATTAGCTGCCAGAAATCTTATATCACAGCAGGGATCATATTGATATATTGGGTGAGGGTGTTCCAGGGAGTCCCGAGAAAGGCACCGGAATAACACAACTCTTTTCTTGTTCAGTTCACACAAGATGACTAAAATGGGAAATGAATAATACTGGATGTTGTGTGGTTCAAGGGGCCTTCCTGGGTATCTGACCCAGGGCATCCAGCAGCAAATACTATTGCCCAAATTGGAAAGTCCCTTCTATGAATGCAAAATCTAGAGCAGTCATTCTCAAGGGGCCACAGCACATTTAAGTAAAAGGCTTATTTTCTTTTCATGTAACAATTTTTTTGGGGGTTTTTTTATAGTCGGTAGGACTATAAAAACTTGACTCCTTCACAGGGAGGAAGGCCCATAAACTTTGAGCAGAGACCTTGGGTGGCCATGGCCAAAAAAAAATGGCTGCTCAGCGGAGAGTGAGATGGAGTGGGGGAAAGAGAGAGAGAGAGAGAGAGAGAGAGAGAGAGAGAGAGAGAGCGAGAGAGAGCGGGGGGTGGGGCGTGGACAGAAGTAGAGAGAGGGAGAGGGAGAGCGAGAGGGGATAGAGAGAGAGAGAGAGAGAAAGAGGGGTTATAAATATAGAGAAGAGGGGCTCCCTCTGAGGGAGTTAGTGGAGAACAATGAGGAAAGAGAGGAAGCAAGATAATGGGGAGAGATAGGAGAAAGAGAAAGAAAAAGACTGAGGGAGAGAGAGAGACTGAAAGATAGAGAAAGAGAAAAAAGAGAGAGAGGGGCCTAGAACACTTACAGAATGTGACAATATGGAGAAGCAAGTGTAGCAGGCTCCAGATCTTACCATGTACTGATTTGGTTTTATCAAACAGGAAATTGAGTGGAGACCAGAAACTACATTAGATTAGGGAGGGCGTTAAATAAAATGAAAAACAAATTTAAAAAATTCAATACATAAGGTAATAACAGTTCTTTCCAAATGCAGCTGAGCCGAGCTCTCTGGTGTTGCGCCAATTGTTTGCCGTTCTATATTTATCTGCTTCATCTCAGATATTCTGTAGGGAGAGAGGTTTATGGGAAATGGATTTGTTTTCCATGAGAATAAAGGTAACCAGTGTCTTTCCTTAGGTGTGCAGGTAAAGCAGGAAGAAAGCACTTTCAGGTGCATTGAAACCCTTTATATAAGTTGGATTTACTTACCACCCTTAATGTGGTAAAGTATCCCAAGGTGGCCATTAAATAGGAGCTGGAAGAAGCAAAACTGCAGAGAGTGGTGCACTCAGACCATCATACTCCTTCCCTCCAATTACTCCATTTACATCTCACATGGTTAGTGCAATGCTGCTACAGAGCCAGCGATGGGGATCATGGTTCGAATCCTGTGCAGTCTGTAAGGAGTTAGAATGTTCTCCCCATGTTTGGGTGGGTTTTCCACGGGGGCTCCAGTTTTCCTCCCACTGTTCTAGACATATTGGGGTTGAGGGTCAATTGGGTGTGATTGGACAGCATGGGTTCATGAGTGAAAGGGCTGTTTCTATGCTGTATGTTCAAAATGAAAATTAAATAAATTGATTAAAAACTGTCTTGGAAGAGCAGCTGACATATTAAAGGTCCCATCCTAACTTGGCCAGGTTCTCTTCATCTTCCTCCTATCAAGGAAGAATATACTCAAGTGTGAGATCATGCACCACCTGATTCAAGGAGAGTTTCTTTCCTGCTGTTTTCGGGCTTCTGAATGAACCTCTCACCAGTAAAATAATGTTGCTTTTGTTCTATTCCAACTGATCTCTCTCTGTAGCTCTGTAACTGCCCTCTTTCCTGCGTATTTACCACTGTACTATGTATGGGTCAATCAGCTGGATTGCTCAGAGAAGGATCTTTCTTGGTAAAAATGAACTATATTTTCAGAGCACGCTAAAGGGAAGAAGGGAGGAAGAGGCTGAAATGTTTCAGGAGGGAATAAGGAACTGAAGTCAGACACTGGCCAGAAAGATGGCCCTCATTCCTGATGCACCATCAGCCATCTCTTTGCCTGCACACACACTACCAAGTTCCTCCAGTAGTTTGTGTTTTTCTCCAGATTCTAGCATCTGCAGGGTTTTGTCTCAGAGAAGGCTGGAAATGCTCAGTATGTTGGCTTGATAAAAGACCAATTGGGAAGAAAGGTATCAGGTGTCCCTTTGGGATGAGGCAGATGGAACATTATGAGGAAAATATGTGATGGTTTCCTCCAGAGATCACAAAACAGTCATGTGAAGCATTCTTCAAACGGTAAGGGATTGGGTAATGTTGATGTTTAAATATATCCTGTGTAGAGGTCTCTGAACACCTAGTGATTAGAAATGCAAATGGTACAGTGAGCTTTCTTACTAGATTCAGATTTCAGATTTATTGTCAGAGTGCATACATGGCATCACATACAACCCTGAAATTCTTTTTTTCTCTGCGGGGGAGGCAGAATTACCACTTATTTGTAGGGCAAAAAAAAACCGTTCACAATGTACATATGTAAACAAATAAAGAAATGTGAGAAACAGCAGTACCTTCACAGAAATTGCTCGAGACGAAAATTGAGAACAAAAAACATTTATTATACAACAATGCAAAGTTGGGTGCTTCCCCTTACCCTGGGAATACACACACATACTGGGGCTCACCCAACTTTTATACAGTTTATTTCAGTATAGAAGTACCCTCCCCCTTACATTCTTCTGCCTCCTGGATGAGTTTGGCATTAGGCAATCCTGTCTGCCTACGTGCTGTTTCTGTGAACTTGGAGGACCAGGGGGCATCCTGTCGGTGTCCCATCATGTCATTGTCCTTATTCACAGCTTCCCGACCCTCAGGGCTTACTAACTTATATGCAGAACTTGCTAATTCTGTCTAAAAGGCTAGAAGACCCTTATTTTATTCAGACCTACTTTACTTCCTACATTCTATTATCTATTATCTATCCTTATCTTATTCATACTGGCTTTATTCATTACACATATATCCATACTAGCTTTCTTCATCTTTCATATTTTCATATTAGTTTTACTCATCTCTCACAATCCTCACTTTTCTTTTAGCTACGCTTCGTGAATTCTCAACTGGAATGTAACTTGGTCTTTTTCTCAGCGAGTCAGTAAACAAACTGCAGTCTCAGCATCATCAGACAGAGTTTGAGAAACATACACCCTTTGGGTTATAGTGATCTGATGAGGGGTCCGTTGAATTAAATACTGCACACAAGTCTTTAGACAGGGGAGCACCATAATGGCTAGAATAGCGAGTCCAGTTGCTGTAAGGGCTGTGGGTATCAGACTCCAGTTACCAATAAAAAGTCTAGTCCTTCCCACACCGGACTGAGGTTGCCAAGTCTGAACCTGGGCATGGGAAGATTTTTGAACTTCTGAAGAAGTGTCTTTAACCGCCTGACCGTTGTGAGCATTATCATTAATCAGTCTTTCACAAACGCTGCCTTCAGCAGCCAACGAATAATCGAGAGCCAGGCGGTTTTGTTGAACTGTGGCTCGTATCTGTCGTCTTTCTTCAGCCCATAAATTCAGGGCAATCGTTGTCTGTTCGGTGATGATCTCCAAGGTTGCCTGGAGTCTGATTAAATGATTTAAATGCCAAGCAGCTGTAGTGTTCTGGAGCAGCTTACGTCGTTTACAACTGGAACTCCCCTTACAGTGGTGGTTCTTAACATTCCAAATGTCTGTGTGACCCAAAGGATGATTTACAGGAGACCAAGTTGGGGAGGGAGGTTCCTTGTCACTTAACCTGTGAGTTGCAGCTTGTCTGCGAACATTAGCATAAGTATCACTGAACCTGTGAGTTGTAGCCTGTCTGAACATTAGCATCTGTATTCACTCTATCTCTGGCACATGTATAATTCTGACTAACATTCTGTCTGTCATTGTCCCACCATCTTCTTTGTGCTATCTCTTTAAAATTCCTTTTTTTAATACCTGTAGAGGCCGAAATATAAATCAAATCTGCTCCCCTAGGGCCGTTCTGTTCCCCTGGTCCATGTTGGGATCATATATTAACCCATACCCCACTATAACTATACTCTATACCTGCGCCCTGTCTATATTCTAAAGTTAAATAATTGTCACCTCTGCTGCCCCTGTTCCAGGAGGACTTAATACATCGTGAGCAATTTGGTGATTTCCCAAAAATTGGGAACCAACAAGTGAACATAACAACAAATCGTTAAAAACAGCATTACAGCACTTTTTCCCGGCATAGTGTAACTTTTAGATCAGAAGGATGAGGGACTGCACGCCAGGTGGAGGGCAGATTATCAATGTTGTTAGTCTGTGGTTCAGCAGCTCATTTAATTCGTTGGATGTGGCTCCATCCCTTTTCCTTCGTTCGCACAACAGTGTCTGTAATCAAAAGTACACAATAGGGGCCATCCCAGAGAGGTTTTAGTTGGTGATTTTGCCATGCTTTTACATATACCCAATCACCAGGTTTAATAGAATGAATAGGATACTCCAGGGGTGGGGTTTGAGCTCATAAGCCCTTCTGTCGTAAGTCATACAGAGAAGTAGAAAGTCCCTGAAAATATTTAGATATGTACTGGTCATTAGCCTCAGGGATAGGGGTATCAGTGTAGAATCCCATGTCAGGAAGACCTGACATCATTTCATATGGTGAGACAGCAAGGTCCTTACGAGGAGCTGTGCAAGTCCTAATTAAACTAAGGGTAAGCATTTAATCCAGGAGAGGCCAGTTTCCTCATGAAGTCGAGTGAGCTGATTTTTCAAGGTCTGATTCATTCGTTCAACACGGCCTGAGCTCTGGGGGTGCCATGGGGTATGTAGCTGCCAATCTATTCCCAGTATTTTACACACACCCTGGAGTACCTGAGAGGTAAAATGTGTACCTCGATCTGAGTCAATGGTTTGAATCATACCATATCGTGGAATCAAAGACTCCAGTAGTATCCTGATAACAGTGCTGGCATGATCATTAGGGGTCGGGAAAGCCACAACCCATCGTGTGAAATGATCTACCATCACCAGGAGGTATTTGTAAACCCCTATCTTAGGTAATTCCGTAAAATCAATGTGTATTCGTTGAAACGGGCGTACAGCTATATTGCGACCACCAGGCATTACCTGGCGCATACTTTCTTATTTACTCTCTGACAGATTGGACAACCCCGAGTACTCTGCTTAGCTATAGTGTATATTCCCGAGCAATGAAAAGACCGTTCAAAAGTATCCACAAGTGCCTGTGTTCCCCAGTGTGTCTGCTGGTGGAGCTGATCAATAATTTGCCGAGCCAAGGCTTTGTTCAGCACTTGGCGTCCTTCTGCCTTCCACCACAACCCATCAACAGTTTGACACATTCCCTGGTCTTTCATGTAAACCTCCTCTTTCCGTGAAAAGATGGGAGTCTTTTGAACCTCATATGGGGTGGGCAGTAACAGCTGCATGTCTATTTTCTCCGTGAGCGCAGCCTGTTTGGCAGCTGCATCTGCCTGTCTGTTCCCCTGTGCTTCAGGACTGTCACCACTTTGATGGCTCCGTACATGAACTACAGCTATTTCCTCAGGTAATGTAAGAACATCTAGAGATTGGACAATTAAGTTTTCATGGATCAACTTTTGTCCTTTTCCAGTTATCATTCCCCGCTCTTTCCAGATCTCCCCAAAGGTGTGCACTACACCAAAAGCATACTCTGAGTCTGTGCAGATCGTGCCCACCTTGTTCTCTAGACCCTGGAGAGCTCTACAGAGGGCATACAATTCACAAGATTGTGCTGACCAATGACCGGGAAGGTGACCGGCTTCAATCACCACTCCTTCTTTCCCATCCACTACACTATACCTGCTATAGCGAGTGCCATCAATGCAACGAGAAGATCCATCAATAAACCACCTTTCACCCTCCTGTAAAGGCTCATCACTTAAATCCTCTCTAATTTTGGTCTGTAAATCTATTACCTCTAAACATACATGCTCTAAATCATTTATGGTATTGTCAGAATTTGGAGAAACCAAGAAAGCTGCTGGATTGTGTTCTTTATTCGTAATCAGGGTCAAATCATCCCTATCCATTAGGATCGCTTCATATTTAAAATTCTAGAATCTGTAAGCCACCTTCCAGCACGTTGTAAGAGAATATTGCGGACTGTGTGAGGGGTGTGAACTATCATCGGGGCACCAAACGTAATCTTTCGTCCTTCCTCAACTAAAATAGTAGTGGCTGTGATGGCACATATTCTGGCAAACCACGACAAACAGGGTCTAAAACTTTTGACAGAAAAGCAACTGGCTGTCAACAGCCTGCCCTCTCTTGTGTTAGTACTCTGGTGGTCACACCTCCTTTCGCATTGGTAGAAAGGTCAAATGGCTTATTTAGCTCGGGTAAAGCCAACACTGGGGCACTAATAAGGCACTGTTTCACCAAGTTAAAATCTTTAATCTCTTCCTCTATCCAGACAACAGCTTCGCCCCCTAGAATCGTGAGTTTATCATAGAGAAATCTGACCAGGCTAGAATAATTTTCAATCCAGATTTTACAGTATCCCACTAAACCAAGGAATTTCCTAAGTTCTTGGGCATTCTTGGGAGGTGGGATCTGTAGAATACCACGTATCCTCTCTGGACTTATTTTCCTAGTCCCCTGACTCACCAGATGACCTAAGTATTTAACTTCTGATTGAACAAATTGTAATTTGGATTCGCTCACCCTGAGACCCTTATTCTCCAGAAAATTCAAAAGTTCAACAGTATACTGTTTAACTAATTTGTACGTTTTCCCCGTGATTAACAAATCATCAACATATTGTATCAACTGGCAATTCTCTCTCCGAGGGGCCTCGTCTAGTATTTGTTCTAAGACCTGGCCGAATAAATTTGGTGATTCTGTAAAGCCCTGGGGAAGGACCGTCCACAGGTATTGATTCTTGCGTCCAGTAAAAGGATTTTCCCATTCAAAGGCAAACATGTCTCTGCTCTCCGTTGCTAACGGACAGGTCCAAAAAGCATCTTTGAGGTCAATCACACTAAACCATTTACTATGGGGATCTATTTTACCCATTATCGTATAGGGATTAGGTACAACAGGGTGACGGGTGAGAATAATTTTGTTCAGCTCCCTCAAGTCCTGCACTAATCGATAGGTACCGTCTGGTTTTTGGACAGGTAAAATTGGGGTATTAAAAGGTGACATACAAGGTTTGAGTATACCATCTTTCACCAACTGGTCAATTACTGGCTGCAGCCCCTTTCGGCCAGCCATAGTAATTGGGTACTGTTTTCGTCTAATTACTTGCTCAGGATCTTTTAAAGTAACTTGCAGGGGAGGAACATCTAACACTCCTCTATTGCCTCTTTTTGCCCATACTCCAGGATTTATTAGTTTCTGATCCTCCTCGGTTAATACATACAATTGAACCCTGATACCCGATTCCAGTGGCCTGGTGCTGATAGCCAATTGGTCCTGTAAATCTCATCCTAACAAACAAACTCCAGCTTGGGGAACTAGTAAAATATCCTCTGTTATTATCTTTTCTCCCATTTGTATTCTTACATCCCTTAATTCAGGGACCGTAAAATCTCTTCCTCCTACTCCCGAAATCATCACTGTCCCCTCTATCTTAACACCCTCGGGTGGTTGTAAAATACTAGACCGGGCTGCCCCAGAATCTACTAAAAAGGTCATCTTGTCATTGTGGGGTCCTGTGCTTAAATTTACCAATGGTTCTCCATGCAGCCCCACGGTGTGTATTGACTGAGAACCGTGACCCCCCTATTCATAATCTGCCTCCATCAATGCATAAGATCGCGTCTCCCTGGCTCGCATTGGGCATTCTCTCTTAAAGTGTCCCTCCTTTTTACAATGGTAGCAAACTAATGCTCCTGTTTCCCAATTCCTACCAGGGTCTCCACGGGGTCCCGGGAATGGTCGTCGTCCCCGGAATTCTCCTCTACCCCTGCCTCTGCTCTGGTCTCTACTTCCCCACTCCTGACACTCCTCCCAACGTCCAGGAGCTGGCACACAGCCCCTACTCTTTCCTTGCTATCCCTCCATGGCTTCCTTGACTGCCTGCATCAAAATCGTAGCCTTTCTTTTCTGTTTATCCTGAGACCTCTGGATGTATGCCTTTTGTGCGATCTGTAAAAGCTGTGTTATTCCCTGTTCATGCCAATTCTCAGTCTTCTGCAATTTCCTTCTAATGTCTGGGGCTGAGTTTGTAACGAAGCCCGTTAATACCAATTGTTCACCCGCTGGGGATTCTATATCCAGACCCCCATATTGCTGCATGGCCGTACGCAATCTATTCAGAAATGCAGAGGGGGTCTCCTCGGGACATTGGGGAACCTCAAATGCTTTCTTAAAATTCTGTCCCTTTGGAACAAATTCCCTGATTCCTTTTTTCAGATTAACCTTATATTCCTCCATTAATGTGCAACCATCATTAGTATTCTTATCCCAATTTGGTTTTGCCAGGGGAAATTTAAGTTCCCCAGGTATTGCCTCTGGTCCCCCTTGATGGTCCCTATCCCAGACTCTAATCCCTGCCTGGTGAATCATTCCACATTCATCCAAAGTGAACAGAGCCCTAAAGATCGATGTTAACTCATCCCATGTATATATATTCGGTCCCAAAAATTGTTCGGCACATCCCTGAGGATCCTCTATCAGGGAGGTAATTTCTTAAAGTTACGCACCTCCGTGGCTTATAATGTCTAGGTGCCTGCTCTCCGGGAAATGAATCAAAGGGATTGCCCTTTTCTCCCGGAGGGTCTCACACTGTTCTGAGTCCAAGTCTCCTCCCTCTCTTGTCAATTGAGGTGGTAATCTAGTACTTTGTGAACGGGTCATCATACCACCCCTACTTTCTTCTTTCTTTAGCTGTGGGGGAGGAGGGGAAGGTGAAGAAGGGTAGAGCATAGGAGAGAGGGGAAAGATAGGAGCTGGGATAGGAGGAGCATAAGGTGGAGGAAGGGAATGTAACACATCCCATCCTTGTGTTTCAGGGACAAAAGGTTCCTCATCCTTCTTGTCCTTACATTCCTTTTCATTCAAAACCAGTTGATCAACCGATCCACTGAGCCAGCAGGCTGCATATTTTCTGCTCTTAATATTATCTCTTTGGTTTTGATAGAGCCAGATGTTCAATGCCTGACACATCCAGTCCTCATTGGATCCAAACTTTGGCCAATATACCGAATTCCCTTTTATTGGGTTTTTAACCCATTCCAGTTAGCAATACCTGACCATGGTCTGTTTGTCTTTCCCGTGGGTTCTCCCCGCACCCCAATCAGATAACATTAATCCTAATGGACTTTGCTTAGTTATCTGATCGTCCCGTCCTTCCTTAGGATTATCTCCCCTGCTACTCACACCTCTCATACTAACAGGTAAGTAAAATTCCTCTTACCGGAATCCAGTAGCTATTCCTAGCGCGCTTCCTTAATGTCCTCCCATTGTTTGTTCTCAATGCCTCTTCTCGGATATCACTCACTTCATCCACTGACCAGTCACCCGCCATCCATGAGTCCAGCTGAATCAGCCGGGGTGCACCTACCCTCGTCGTCGGGCACTCAGTCAGTGGAGGGAGTGGGATCCCGGACGAGACCCCATTTGTGAGAAACAGAAGTTCCTTCACAGAAATTGCTCGAGACAAAAATTGAGAACAAAGAACATTTATTATACAACAATGCAAAGTTGGGTGCTTTCCCCTTACCCTGGGAACACACACACACACTGGGGCTCACCCAACTTTTATACAGTTTATTTCAGTATAGAAGTACCCTCCCCCTTACATTCTTCTGCCTCCTGGATGAGTTTGGCATTAGGCAATCCTGTCTGCCTACATGCTGTTTCTGTGAACTTGGAGGACCAGGGGGCATCCTGTTGGTGTCCCATCATGTCATTGTCCTTATTGTCCTTATTCAAAAACCTGCCTTTGTCACACCTTCCCGACCCTCAGGGCTTACTCTTATATGCAGAACTTGCTAATTCTGTCTAAAAGGCTAGAAGACCCTTATCTTATTCAGACTAACTTTACTTCCCATTCTATTATCTATTATCTATCCTTATCTTATTCATACTGGCTTTATTCATGACACATATCATCCATAGTAGCTTTCTTCATCTTTCATATTTTCATATTAGTTTTACTCAGCTCTCACAGAAATGTAAACAAACTGACTGTGCAAAACAGATAGAAAAAAAAAATAAAGTGCAAAGGTAAGAGTCCTTAAATGAGTCCTTGATTGGGTTTGTTGCTGAGAGTCTGATGGGGGAGGGGGAGCAGCTGTTCCTGAACCTGGTGGTATGAGTTGTGCGGCACCGAGACCTCTTTCCTGATGTCGGCAGCGAGAACTTGTGTATAGAAGTAAAGTGGTCATACTGCCAAGTGTCTTTGGTGAGCCCCTTTACATCAGGGACCTGGGGTGGTGAGAGTTTCACTGAGCAGTGCCATGAAACCACTTCCTGAGTCGGTTCACCGACACCCCGACTGCCTGTCACTTCTGTGGCTGGGAGATCATGTATCATTTCCTTGTGGAGCATGCAAAGTTGCAGCCCCTCTTCACCTACCTCAAGGGGCTACTCCTCAAATTCTGGCTACACTTCATCCCCATGCTCCCGATCTATGGCCGCCCAGTGTGGATAGGGGATCGGCTGCTCAGAGGATCTCCTTGTGGGGTTATTGGTGGGCCTGGCGAAACTGGAAATGAAAGAGTCGAGGCAGCAGACGGTGGAGAGTTTGGGACAAGCCGACTGCCTGCTCCCCTCTTGGGGTTACGTCCAGGCTTATGTGGTGCTGGAGCAGGAGCACACAGTGTCTGTTCCGAGAAATGTGGGGGCCCCAGGACATTGTATACATACTAAATAGTGGTTTTTAGTTGTAGCTCTGTGTGTGTTTTTGTCTTGTAATGTTGTAGTTTTGTATAAAGTTAAAAAATATACCTTTGATGAGGTCACACCTGGAATGCTGGGGATGGATTGATCACAAGGACTATTGGGGTTGGTGAGGCCACACCTGGAGAGTCAGGGTTGGTGAGGCCACACCTGGAGAATCGGGGTTGATGAGGCCACACCTGGAGAATCAGGGTTGGTGAGGCCACACCTGGAGTATTGGGGTTGGTAAGGCCATACCTGGAGTAATGGGGTTGGTGAGGCCACACCTGGAGTAATGGGGTTGGTGAGGCCACACCTGGAGCATTGGGGTTGGTGAGGCCACACCTGGAGGATTGGGGTTGGTGCGGCCACACCTGGAGAATCCGGGTTGGTGAGACCATACCTGGAGTATGGGGTTGGTGCGGCCACACCTGGAGAATCGGGGTTGGTGAGACCTCACCTGGAGTATGGGATTGGTGAGGCCACACCTGGAGAATAGGGGTTGGTGAGGCCCCACCTGGAGAATTGGGGTTGGTGAGACCACACTTGGAGTATGGGGTTGGTGAGGCCACACCTGGAGTAATGGGGTTGGTGAGGCCACACCTGGAGCATTGGGGTTGGTGAGACCTCACCTGGAGTATGGGATTGGTGAGGCCACACCTGGAGAATAGGGGTTGGTGAGGCCCCACCTGGAGAATTGGGGTTGGTGAGACCACACCTGGAGTATGGGGTTGGTGAGGCCACACCTGGAGAATCGGGGTTGGTGAGGCCACACCTGGAGAATCGGGGTTGGTGAGACCACATCTGGAGTATTGGGGTTGGTGAGGCCACACCTGGAGAATCAGGGTTGGTGAGGCCACACCTGGAGAATCAGGGTTGGTGAGGCCACATCTGGAGAATCGGGGTTGGTGAGACCACATCTGGAGTATTGTGCACAGTGTTTGCCTGCTTACTTGGGGTATTGAGCACAATTGTGTTTGGCCAACTATAGAAAAGATGTCATTAAGCTGGAATAGGTGCAGAAAAGGTTCAACAGAATGTTAGCAGGACTTTGCGCTTGAATAAGGCTGGATTGACTGGAGCCGTAGGAGGCTGAGGTGGACCTTATTGAGGTTTATAAAGATTTGAGGGATATAAACAAGCTCTACAGGCATAGACAGCTTTTCTTAAAATTCTGAGAATTCTTGCTTGCTGGGCATTGGATAGTAAGTGAGCATGGGGAGATGTTTTCAAATCATGGAAGTCTGCAGATGCTAGGATTGCAGTAAAACATGCACAGTAAATGCTGGAGGAACTCAGCCGTTCTCGCAGCATCCATAGGAGATCAAGAGATATTACTGATGGTTTCAGGCCTGAGCCCTTCTTCAAGGTATAAGTGAAAATTGATAGGCTGGGGAGAGAAAGGTGGAAAGAATGGGAGGGGGAGAAGTCCTGACCAACAGACAAAAGGTGTTAATTGGATATGATTAGAGGTGAAAATTGATTTTATCTCTTTGAAAGGAGACAGGGAAAACAGAAGAGAGGAAGAGGGCGAGAGAGAGAGAGAGAGAAAGAGAGAACTGGAGGAAAGGAGACAGGGAGATGTTTTCTCTTTACATATTTTGTCAGAGATAGCAAGTAGGAAGGGATTGGCAGATACCGCCCTCTGCTGGTATGTGGAAAGATAAATTGTGAGTCTATCTGGAATCACATGTTGCAAATTTCCTTTATTGGCATGCAATAACAACTTTAAAATGTAGTGATATAATTCAACTTTTGTCTGAGGTAAGGCAAAGAATTGCCATGAGCATTGCCCAGCACCCTTAACAAAAAGAGAAAGAGAAACAAAAAGGAGACTCTTCAGAGACATTGAGTGTCTGTGGATTCACCTCCAGCTCTCCTGCAGCCTCTGCAGCCACACTGACCCTATTCAAATTGTCAGCAACCTGAGCTCCAGATACAAACCTGAGACACGACCAGGAAACTTTCAGCGCTAAAGGTCCTTCGGGAGCCATTCTTGCCCTCAGCACCCTCCTCAACCCCAGCTCCGATACCTGGTTCCTACAGTTGGTCTCCAGCAGCCCGATGAGTCTTCCGACTGTGTCGCCCGTGTCCTGTGTGGGTGCTTCAGCCGCTGAGCCCCTCACTGGTCCGTTGCCATGGTCAGCTTCCCTGTGGGGTTGTCTCCCATGCTTCTTCTCAAATGGCTGGGGGGGTGGGGTGGTGGTGTCCTCACCATTTCTGATGCCCTGTGCTGGTCCATTGCTCCCCTGGAGTATTCAACCCCGTGATCACTGCCGAGCACAGGCACTGCCATCTTGGGCACAGTCGTCCATGGTTTCAGGATTTAGTGGGACCACATAAAGTAATACAATATTAATTCTGGTTATCAGCAGCTGATTTACGTTAATACAATAATCTTACCACATCGACGAAACAACATTCTTCGGTCCTTAGTGCAAAACATGCAGGCACACGACTAGGATGCATCACACCCAAACTATGAACGTTTTATTCTTCTTCCATCTGGTAGGCGTTACAGGAGTCTTTGCTCTCAAAATAGCAGGCTCAAGAAGAGCTTTTTTCCCCTGAGGTTGTGAGCCTGCTGAATCTTAAATCACAGTGTGGAGTGGTCCTTCACTCACATTGTACTGTCAGTTCTTTTATAATTGTTTGCTTGCTGAATGCATTTGTTTTTATTTGCACGGTTATTTGTATTTGTATGTAGTGCTAATTTTTAACTTCTGGTGAGATGCTAATTCTATTTCATTGGCTTTGTATTTTACTTGGCCTGATGACAATAAAGTTGAATCTAATCTAATCTAATATACAGGAGAAGTATTCATACATAAAAATAAACATTTTTTCATGAACACGAGAGTCTCGGATGGTCAGTGTGAGCAGTTCCTTTGGTCATTCAGCATTCTCACTGCCCGTGAGAAGAAGTTGTTCCTCAGCCTGGTGGTGCTGGCTCTGATCGTCCTGTTTCTCTTCCCTAACAGGAGCAGTTGAAAGATGCTGCATGCAGGGTGGAAGGGGTCCTCATTAATTTTGTGCACCCTCTTCAGACAAAGATCCTGGTAGGCCATGTTGATGTGGGGTGACTCTTAGACAGGCATGTAGTTGTAAGAAAAATAGAGGAATGTGGGTGTGAGGCAGGGAAGGGCTAGATTATTGTGGAGTAGGTCAGTACATCATCGTGGATGGAAGGGCCGATACTATGCTGGAATATTCTATGTTCTATACAGATTTGATGAATTCTTAACAGCCCAAAGCTGAAGGCCTATCCTGGGGTTTCATGTCAATGTGATCGTGAAAAAGTCTCACCAGCATCTATACTTAGGAGTTTGAGAAGATTTGGTACGTTAGGTGTGCCGGGCAATGTTCATGGTGACTCTTTGTTTGCCTTAAGGCAGAAAAAATTTGAAGTATATCATGCATATTATTTTTTGATGTGTTATTTATAAATTTAAATTTAGACATGGAGCATGGCAACAGGCCATTTCAGCCTATGAGTCTGAGCCATCCAATTTACACCCAATTAATCTACACCCCTGTTACATTTTGAATGGGGGGAGGAAGCCGGAGCCCCCAGGGAAAATCCACGCAGACAGGCGGAGAACGTGCAAAGAGCGCGGTATTTGAATCCCAGTCCCAATCGATGGCGCTGTGAGGATGTTGCACTAACCGCTACGCCAACAGTGCTGCCCATTATTACATGACTTTAACCTTGAAGTTCGAGACACAGAGTCACACTGCATGGAAGCAGGCTCTTGGGCCCGATATGCCTATGCCAACCAAATTATCTCACCCACACTAGTCTCACCTTCCTCCATTTGGCTCGTATCCCTCTAAACCCATCCTATCCATGTATCCATCCATTTTGTTCTTCAAAGTCCCTGCTTCAACCACCTCCTCTGGCAGCCTGTTCCATACACAACCACCCTCAGATTCCTATTAAATTCTGCAGCCCCCCCAACCTTAAGCCTATGTCCTCTGGTTACCGATTCCCCTTCTCTGGGGAAAAGACTAAAAAGTACAAATTGATTACTTTAAAGTTGTTTCCAAATTAATGATAAGGGATTAATCACACAATCTTTATTCCATATAATGTAATATTGTACAGGGCAATTTAACAAATGCTGTAAATTCAATACCTAAAAATGAAGTTTGATCTCATAACACAGAAAAGTAGTAATATATTGATAGGATAATAAAAATACATTAACATTAATAGAAATAGTTTAATGTAGAACAATGTGGAGAGCAATCTCATGATGTTGCTGTCCATCAAATCGACCATTGCTGAGGTAAGATACTTTACATGCTGAGATAAACCCAATTCAACCCCTTTCTAATCATAAGGCAATCAAGAGATTAGCATTTCAAGTTACTTAAAACCTGCCCCCAGTATTACAAGGTGACAAAGAGGAGAAGCAGAGGTGACAATCCCAAGGATGGTGACTATGGTGGTGGACCAGCAAGGGACTCTGTGGCTGAAGGACACACACAGGCGGTGAACTGTCAGTGATTTGCAAGCAAGGAACTCACACAGACTTCAGGCTGCTGGCCAATTGAGGTCAAAAGGCTCACACCAGGCTGTAAGCTGCTGGAGCTGCTTCATGAGAACCAAGTATCAGAACTGGGATTTGAGAGTGTGCTGAGGCCAGAAGGGCTCCCGAAGAGCCCCAGGTGCTGTAGGCTTCCTCATTTTGTTGGAGGTTTGGTTTGCAGATGGATTGAGCAGGATCTGTGCGGCTGCAGAGGCTACAGGGGCACTGGAGATGAATCCATGGACTCTCAGTGTCTCTGAGGGGACTCTCTATTGCTCCTCTTTCTCTGATCGTAAGTAGGGGTGGGCACTGGGCAATGCTCATGGTGAATCTTTATCTGCCTTATGGAGACTAAAGGCAATTTGAGTAATATTCTTTCTTCTTTGGCTTGACTTCGCGGACGAAGATTTATGGAGGGTAAATGTCCATGTCAGCTGCAGGCTCGTTTGTGGCTGACAAGTCCGATGCGGGACAGGCAGACACGGTTGCAGCGGTTGCAGGGGAAAATTTGTTGGTTGGGGTTGGGTGTTGGGTTTTTCCTCCTTTGTCTTTTGTCAGTGAGGTGGGCTCTGCGGTCTTCTTCAAAGGAGGTTGCTGCCCGCCGAACTGTGAGGTGCCAAGATGCACAGTTTGAGGCGATATCAGCCCACTGGCGGTGGTCAATGTGGCAGGCACCAAGAGATTTCTTTAGGCAGTCCTTGCACCTCTTCTTTGGTGCACCTCTGACACGATGGCCAGTGGAGAGCTCGCCATATAACACGATCTTGGGAAGGCGATGGTCCTCCATTCTGGAGACGTGACCTACCGAGCGCAGTTGGATCTTCAACAGCGTGGATTCAATGCTGTCGGCCTCTGCCATCTCGAGTACTTCGATGTTAGGGATGAAGTCGCTCCAATGAATGTTGAGGATGGAGCAGAGACAACGCTGGTGGAAGCATTCTAGGAGCCATAAGTGATGCCGGTAGAGGACCCATGACCCATGAACAGGAGTGTGGGTATGACAACGGCTCTGCATACGCTTATCTTTGTGAGGTTTTTCAGTTGGTTGTTTTTCCAGACTCTTTTGTGTAGTCTTCCAAAGGCGCTATTTGCCTTGGCGAGTCTGTTGTCTATCTCGTTGTTGATCCTTGCATCTGTTGAAATGGTGCAGCTGAGATAGGTAAACTGGTTGACCGTTTTGAGTTTTGTGTGCTTGATGGAGATGTGGGTGGGCTGGTAGTCATGGTGGGGATCTGGCTGATGGAGGACCTCAGATTTCTTCAGGCTGACTACCAGGCCAAACATTTTGGCAGTTTCCGCAAAACAGGACGTCAAGCGCTGAAGAGCTGGCTCTGAATGGGCAACTAAAGTGGCATCGTCTGCAAAGAGTAGTTCACGGACAAGTTGCTCTTGTGTCTTGGTGTGAGCTTGCAGGCGCCTCAGATTGAAGAGACAGCCATCCGTGCGGTACCGGATGTAAACAGCGTCTTCATTGTTGAGGTCTTTCATGGCTTGGTTCAGCATCATGCTGAAGAAGATTGAAAAGAGGGTTGGTGCGAGAACACAGCCTTGCTTCACGCCATTGTTAATGGAGAAGGGTTCAGAGAGCTCATTGCTGTATCTGACCCGACCTTGTTGGTTTTCGTGCAGTTGGATAATCATGTTGAGGAACTTTGGGGGGAATCCGAGGCGCTCTAGTATTTGCCAAAGCCCTTTCCTGCTCACGGTGTCGAAGGCTTTGGTGAGGTCAACAAAGGTGATGTAGAGTCCTTTGTTTTGTTCCCTGCACTTTTCTTGGAGCTGTCTGAGGGCAAAGACCATGTCAGTAGTTCCTCTGTTTGAGTGAAAACCGCACTGTGATTCTGGGAGAACATTCTTGGCGACACTAGGTATTATTCTATTTAGGAGAATCCTAGCGAAGATTTTGCCTGCAGTGGAGAGCAGCGTGATTCCCCTGTAGTTTGAGCAGTCTGATTTATCGCCTTTGTTTTTGTACAGGGTGATGATGATGGCATCACGAAGGTCCTAAGGCAGTTTTCCTTGGTCCCAGCAAAGCTTGAAAAACTCATTCAGTTTGGCATGCAGAGTTTTGCCGCCAGCCTTCCAGACCTCTGGGGGGATTCCATCCATACCTGCTGCTTTGCCACTTTTCAGTTGTTCAATTGCCTTATATGTTTCTTCCCGGGTGAGGACCTCATCCAGCTCTAGCCTTAGGGGCTGTTGAGGGAGCTGGAGCAGGGCGGAATCTTGGACTGAGCGGTTGGCACTGAACAGAGATTGGAAGTGTTCTGACCATCGGTTGAGGATGGAGATCTTGTCGCTGAGGAGGACTTTGCCGTCTGAGCTGCGCAGCGGGCTTTGGACGGGGTGACGGGCCGTACACAGCCTTTAGAACCTCGTAAAAACCCTGAAGTCGCCAATGTCCGCGCTAAGCTGGGTTCGTTTGGCGAGGCTAGTTTTATTACATGACAATAAATAGGAACTGATCTAATCTGATATCTGAATGGTTCCGTGAGACTTGTTTTTCAGCTCACTCACAGGATGTGGACGAATTTAGCAATATTGTCATTGTTAGTTCATCCCTGATTTGAATGTGTCGTTGGAAGTCAACCAGAATTTGGGTCTGGAGCCACATCGTGGTCAGGCTTGGGAAGGAGGGCATATTTCCCTCTCGATTGTCGAATCAGCCTTGTCATTTAAAAGAATCCTAAGTTCATGGTTACAGTCATCGAGTCCTTCTATTTTTAAAAATTTCTTATCTATTTAGTGATGAATGAAAATTTTCCAGCTATCATTCTGGGATTTCATCTTATGTTCTTGAATAAACTGTCTGGTCTTATTGATAATTGAAGCATTCATAGCATTAAAATATTTAGAAACCATGAACATCTAATTGATAATGAGATTATTGTCATACATACAAGTTCAATAAATATTTGCACCAAAATTTGTACTTGCTTCAGCCAAACAGATACTTTAAATTTTAAATTTAGACATACAGCACAGTAACAGGCCCTTCTGGCCTATGAGCCCATGCCACCTAATTAGACCCAATTAACCCACAACTCCCGTACGTTTTGGAGGGTGAGAGAAAACCGGAACACCAGGAGGAAACCCATGCAGACACGAGGAGAACATACAATCTGCTACAAGCAGTGCCAGATTAGAACTGGCGCTGTCTGTAACTGCTATGCTAACCATGCCATGTTTTTTTTAAAAAAAGCATATATTAAATTACACTGTGGAAAGAGATGGCGAGTCAAGGACAAAAGAGAACGACTTCAGGATTGAAGGGAGCCCATTTAAAACAGAGATGTGGAGGAATTTCTTTAGCCAGTGAGTGGTGAACCTGTGGAATTTGCTGCCATGAGTGGCTGTGTAGGCCGGGTCGTTGGGAATATTTAAGGCAGAGATTAATAGACATCTGAATAGTCAGGGAGAAGGCAGGAGAGTGGGGCTGAGTGGAAGAATGGATCAGCTCATGATGGAACGGCAGAGAGGACCCGATGAATTGAATAGTCTACTTCTGCTCCTATATCTTATGGCCTAATACAAGAGGATGGATAGATAATATTCACAGTTACAGTTAAAATGAAAGTGGTATCTCACGAGTGCAGACTGGTCTTTTTGTGGTCCTGGAGTAGTTATGGTTAGGGTTAGGGTAGTACATATGAACATAAATAGGAGCAGGAGTCGGCCATCTGGCCCGTCGAGCCTGCTCCGCCGTTCAGTGAGATCATGGCTGATCTGATAATGGGCTCATCTCCACCTACCTGCCTTTTCTCCATATCCCTTAATTCCCCATCTATGTAGAAGTCTATCCAACCTTGTCTTAAACACTGAGGTTGCCTCCACTGCTTCAATGGGCAGTGAATTCCACAGATTCACCACCCTCTGGGAAAAGCAGTTCCTCCTTACCTCTGTCCTAAATCCACTATCCTGAATCTTGAGGCTAGTCTGGTCACCCCCACCAATGGAAATAACTTACTCACCTTTATCTTATCTATACCTTTCATAATTTTATACATTTCCATAAGATCTGCTCTCATTCTTCTAAATTCCAATGAGTACAGTCCCAGATGACAAATCTTTCCTCATAGGCTAACCCCTTCGTCTCTGGCTAACTCCTTCATCTCATTACGGAGAAGTTCAAGAACCTGATAGCTGTTGGAAAAAAAATTCAAACCTGCAGGTGCCGGACTTCAAGCTTCTCACCAAAGGTAGCAACAAGAAGATATTGTCGTGGATACAGCTTGCTCTATATATCCACCATCCTTCGTGTGAAGAAGTCACCATCAAATCTTTCCCCTGTCACCTTGTCCATGTTCTCTAGTTTTAGACACCCCAATGCAGCAGAAATGTGGTTTCTTAGAAGAATGCTAATCATATCATATATGGACAGGGCAATAAATAAAGAAGGTCTACAAAGACCAAAAACAAAATGTACATTACTTAAAAGAATCAGCAAACACCAATCAAAATTCTTTGGACACATCTTGTGAAGAGATACATTAGAACATTTAGATACAACTCGAAAGCTGGAAGGAAAATGAAGCAGAGGCAGACAGAGAATGATGGATGGATTAATATTAGAGTTAGAAATAGGGGAGGCAACAACTGCAATTCACAAGGTCAGAGATCATGATGGATGGAGAAACATGATTGCCCACACGGAACAGCAAGACACCTGAATGAACGAATGAATCCTGGGAAAAAGACTGTGACCATGTGCTTTATCTACATCCCCATGATTTTAGAAATCTCCGTTAAGGACCTCCTTCTGTCTGCTGTCCTCCAAGAAAAAGACCCTTCCTCTCAAATCTCTCCCCATAGTTTAAGTCCTTCAATCCAGACAATATTGTCATGAATCTTTCTCAAGCCCAAAAGAACTGTGCACAATATTCCAAATGCAGTCGAACCAAAGGTTCATACAACATGATGTCCCAACCCTTACACTTGGTACCTCAGCCAATGAAACCAAACACTCCATCTGCCTTCCTCACTTGTATCTAAAATTATCAGGGTTACAGACTGCGGTAAATGTAAGCAGGCTTTTTTTCCACTGAGGATGGGTGAGACAAGAACTGGAGGACATGGGCTAAGGTGAAAGGGGAAAAGTTTAAAAGTAACATTAGGGGGAACTTCTTTATGCAAAGAGTGGTGAGAATGTGGAATGAGTTACCAAATGAAGCAAATCTGGGCTCAATTTTGAGATTTAAGAAAATATTGGATAGATGCATGGATTGGAAGAGTCTGGGTGCAGGTAAATGGGTCTAGGCAGAAAGGAACCATTCATACTAACCATCTGAGACTCTCATATGTACAAACAATATTTATTTGTATAGATGAAATACTTGTCCTGCATATATATATATATATATATATATATATATATATATTGTTTGTCTGTATGTGTGTTATGTCTGGTTGTGTGTCTGCATGTTTTGCACTGAGGACTGTTTCATTGGGTTGTACTTGTACAATCAGATGACAATAAACTTGACCTGAGAATAATAGTTTGGCATAGACTAGATGGGCCAAAGCGCCTGTTTTAGTCCTCTAGTGTTCTATGGTTCCCTGTCAACCCATGGTTCCATTTACAGTGAACTGTACACTTTTACCCCAAGGACTCTCTGTTCTTCAGCACTTCCCAGAGCCCTGTCATATCAACAATGAAATGTAATAGCATACTATTGTAGTTAAATGATATTGTAATACCATAATTTGATACAATTATAATTTAGTAATGGAGTAATATATTAACATCAGTAAAGCAATGACAGTAATTATGTAGCTGTTGTATAAAGGCAGTATGGTGGTGCAGAAATGTAGTTCTATCAATCATCTTGTTTAAACTGCTCTTGTTCACCCAGCTCCTCTCCTGTGATGGATAGGTATCATTTGTAGTTTTAATAACCACGTAAATCCCTTTAGGAACCTGTCAACATCCTTTATGAATCTCGGCAAAGTTTCCTTTCCAACCTCAGCGCTGGGAATTGGTTCCACATATAAATCATCCTGAAGCCTAAATTATTCTTTCTGAATTGTCTTTTTTTATTTTGGTTTTGCCTCCCCCAACCTGAGGGATGGACAATGGCATTCGATGTCCTGCCAACTCTGAGCAGCTTCCATCCCTCCTTGCCACTTACAAGAGAGAAAAGTTCCTCGATTGTTCTCTGAGCTGCGTCTTCAGTGCTCTGGCATGAGTCCTCTGGTGCCCCTCTACTTGTACAGGTTAGATAGTGGTTCTCCAACCTCCTCGCATCTCTCCCAGACCATGAGCCCACCAATCAGCAGTCTGCTGTGCCATCACAGATCACTTCACTTAAGGAGTAAAACATGAAAGTCCGCAGACACCATGGTTAAGGTAAAAGCACAATGCTGGTGAAACTCAGTAAGTCAAACAGTGTACTTTATATAGGAAGCATAAAGATGGGGCCATTTTTTCTGCATGCTCTTGGCCGAATGGACATCCCCTCATTAGGGAGGCATGGTTGGCATAACAGTTAATGCAATGCTATGACAACCCCAGAGACCCTGGTTCGAATCTGATGCTGTCTGGAAGGAGTTTATATGTTCTCCCCATGTCCACGTATGTTTCCTCCGAGAGCTCCAGTTTCCTCCCACATTCCAAAGACGAGTGAGAAGGCTAATTGGTCACATCGATGTATTGGGTGGCATAAACTTGTGAGTCAGAAGGGCTTGTATCTCTAAATTAAATACCTCAACTCTATCTTCTTCTCCACTGGTCTAGTCTCTTTCTATTTACATCCAGGACATCTCACATGCCCTCCACCATTTTAACAATTTTCAGTTCCTCGGCCACCATCTTCACCATGGACGTCCTGTCCCTAGTGCCTCCATTCCCCATCAAGAAGGCCCTTTCCCTCATTTTCCCTCTACTAACCCTCTCCTCCACCTGGTAGAACTTCTTACCCTCAGTAACTTTTCTTTTGATTCCTTTTACTTTCTACAAGTCAAATTTAAATTTAAATTTTTAATTTTAATTTACAGTATGGTAGAAACTGATTCTGGCGATTTAAACCCATGCCACTAATTACACCAAATTAACCTACAGAGAGGATGAGGAAACTGGCGTACCCAGAGAAAACCTATACCGTCATGGGGAGAACATATAAACTCCTTAGGGACTCCTAGGTATAGCCACAGGCAACCACATGGGTCCCCGTTGTGCCTATCTTTTAGTTGGTCTTTGATCCAATCCTAATCTGGCACCCCATTCCCCCCCACCCCCCCCCCCCGCCCAATTCTTTCTCTGCTGCATCTGTGATTGGATTGGCGCTGCCTCCTGCACCTGTGCAAAACTCATTAATTTTATCAACTTTGCCACCCATCCCACCCACCTCAAATTTACTGTGACCATTTCTAACACATATCTCTCCTTTCTGGATCTCTCTGCCTCCATTGTTTTGTATGTTTTATCGTGACCACTGTTCATACAGCAGGGAAGCCAACAGAGAGTTCACAACTTGGAATTCATCTCATGATGGGATCCAGGGGTATCTTCAAGAGTCTATTTGCAAGCAGTAAGAGTTTTTGTTTAGTTTGGGCACCATCTGAGATGTAGAGCCTGTCCCTATGTATTTTCATACCCTATCAAGGAGGTTCTTGAGAGTATAGATCCAACCATATTCCCTCAACACTCTCCACCACTCTGAACAACTTCCTTTGATTCATCTTACTTTCTGCAAGTCAAAATATAGGCACAGGCACTCACATGACTCCCTGCTGTCCCAGTCTTTAAGATGGTGCTTTCAACATCATTAAGACGATGGAGATGGTCATTGATTTCAGGAGAGGAGGCAGAGTCTACACCCCTGTCCATATTAATGGTGCTGAAGGTGAAAGAGTCAATAACTTCCAGTTTTGAGAATAAATATTTCCACTGACCTGCTCTGGGTCAAGCACACTGATGCGACATTCGTCTTCTGAAAGCTCAGAAGACTAAAGAAGTCCTTGTCCTTTAACAAGTTCAGCAAGGGCACCATTGAAAGCAGACTTTGTAGATGCCTCAAAGTGTGGGGGCAGGAGCTGCTCTGCTCAAGAAGAAGGCTGCAAAAGGTGGTGAATGCAGCTTAGAACACAAACCTATCATCTTTTTATGGACTTTATCTACATCTCCCGCTTCCCAGGAAAGTCAACCAACATACTGAAGGAGCCATCACACCCCAGACACACTCTCTTCTTCCACAGCTGTGGCCTAATATAATTGATATTATAACTTCCCTGCTCTTTGCCCCAATTAATGAAGGCAAATATCCGCTATGCCTTGTTTATCACTTTATCTACCTGTCCTGCCACCATCAGGCTGTGTCCTTCTATTCCTCAGTATACCCTAAGGCCCAACTATTCCTTGTGTGTAGTCTGCCCTTTTCACTCCTCCCCATGTGCAGCACCTCATACATGAGCATGAGGTTCTATCTGCCATTTCTCTGTCAAATTAACTAAACAATATCATTCTGTAGCATAGAACTCTCCTCCTATCTATGAACATCGCCACCAATTTTCAAGTCACCTGTTAACTTACAAAACATGCCTCCTCCATCCATATCCTAATGCATATAAAAGCAGTCAAGGTGCCAGCATTTATGCTGATTATAGTCTTCAATCAGGAAAACAACCTTCCATCCTCACTCTCTCTCTTCTTTATCAGGACAATTTTGGACCCAATTTGCCAATTTCTCTTGGATCCCATAGACTCTAACCCAATGGTTTTCAACCTTTTTCTTTCCACTCACATCCCATTTTATGTAATCCCTATGCCATTGGTGCTCTGTGATTGGTAAAGGATTGCTTAAGGTGGGATATGAGTGGGAAGGGAAGGTTGAGAATCACTGGTCTAGACCCAATTGTCACTGAAATATTTTGCTTGAGAAAAATTGTCATTGGCCCATTTCCTTTGGTGTTATGAAACCATGCACATAACGAGTCAATTAGGTACAATGGCTCTCAACCTTTTACTTTCCATTCACAAACCACCTTACGTAATCCTTTACTAATCACAGGACACCTATGGCATCGGGAATACTTAAAGTGGTATGTGAGTGGTTGAGAACCACTCTTCTAACCTTTAGGAACAATTTCCCAGGGGGAATCTTGTTCACCACATGTCTTCATCAATAAGCTTTATTGTCCATTAAAAACATTCCACTCCATTGGTCAGCCAGGATCTCCCACTAACAAAATTGTGCCACATAATTTGGATGAATTAGTGCCTTTCCAATTTCATATTAATCCTTTCCCTTCAATTTTTTAAGGATTCCCTGACTTCACAATGCTCTCCAACTATCCATTCTTGCTTATCCAAATTCTCATTTACAATTCAGTGCTATGTCCAAGACCCATAAGACCATAGGACTATAAGATCTTAGGAGCAAAAGCAGGCCATTCAGCCCATCCAGTCTTCTCCACCATTCCATCATGAGCTGATTCATTCTCCCAATCAGCCCACTCCCCTGCCTTCTCCCCGTAACCTTTGATATTCTGACTATTCAGATACCTATCAATCTCTGGCTTAAACACACCCAACAACCGGGTCTTCACAGCAACCCATGGCAGCAAATTCCACTCTCTGGCTAAAGAACTTACTCCGCATTTTGTTTTAAATCATTATCAAACTGGCATCCGTAGTTACGCAGGATCAGGAGTTCCCGGTGGCCAGAGGTCAGGTGATTGTGATAGCCCACCAGCTGTAATTATTCAAATTCCTTCTAAGATTCCATTAAACAGTTCTGTTGGTTCAGCTAATAGACAACTTCTGTTATGCTTTATTCACTGCACCACTCATTACACGCCCTTCAAACCTGAAGTGTGCCCTCTTGTCCTTGACCATGGGAATCAACTTTGCCACACCTACTCTGACCAGGTCTTTCAACATTCAGAATGCTTCTATGAGGCCACCCCCTCCCCCTCCCATTCTTCTGAACTCCAAGGAGTACAGTCAAAGAGTTCATATGCCAATCCCTTCATTCCAGGAATCATTCTTGTAAATCTTCTCTGAACCCTCCCACTCCCAGCACATCCTTTCTTAAATAAGGAGCACAAAACTACTGCCCATGGAAAACAGACAGGCCATTGAGCCAACTGGTCCATGCTAGAGTTTAGCCTTCCCCCCACCACCTTCATCCCACACTAACAGCAGACCAATTTCTTTCTCATTCATCCCTTTATCCACCTTCCCTGGAAGTGCATCAGAGATAATTGCTTTACTTTTTCCTTCCCACAGTCAAAACTATTCTCTAAGTCAAGTTGACATTTTAACTCCCCTAATCAATCCATAACTCTACTTATATCCTGAAGGAAACATTCTACAATAAAATGTCCATTAGTGGAACTTCTCAGTGTTGTTTCAAGGTTGGAGGACTATCAGTTACCTCAAGAAAATGGAACTTTATGGTTAACCCTTGCAATGTGGTATGTGGTACTGTACATGGGTTCAGCTGAGTTCAAGTGTCACAAGAGACAGGAATATATCTTGCTAGAGATACAAGCCTCCTTGATTAACCTTGTCCAAAAAGTCTCCACAGTTAAAGACAAACTTTGAAACACTGGCAGGTGAGACCAGAACTAGGGACACAGCCCCAAGATTCAGAGGAGTAGATTTAAGACAGAGAAAATGAGGAACTGCTTCTCCCAGAGAGTAGTGAGTTTGTGGAATTCACTGCCCATTGAAATAGGAGAGGGTGTCTCATTAAATATGTTTAAGATACCGATAGATGGAATTTTGAATCATAGGAGATTTGTTATGTGGAACAGGCAGAT